>NC_045437.1:51228952-51257503 GCF_002776525.5 Piliocolobus tephrosceles
TGTGTGTGTGTGTGTGTGTATACATATATATACACATACACAATGGAATACTACTCAGCCATAAAAAGGAATGATTTAATGGCATTTGCAACAACCTGGATGAGACTGGAGATTATTATTCTAAGTGAAGTAACTCAGGAATGGAGAACCAAATATCATATGTTCTCACTCATAAGTGGGAGCTAACTTATGAGGCTGCAAAGGCATAAGAATGATACAGTGGACTTTGGGAACTCAGGGGAAAAGGTGGGAAGTGGGTGAGGGATAAAAGACTACAAATAGGGTGTCATGTATACTGTTCAGGTGATGGGTGCACCAAAGTCTCACTGATCACCACTAAGGAACTTACTCATAACCAAACACCACCTGTTCCCCAATAACCTATGGAAATAAAAAATTTGAAAAAAAATGGAGGCTAATGGTCAATGGAACAATATATTTAATATTTAAAGTGATGAAAGAAAAAAACTGTAGACATACACTCTATTTCTAATAAAAAATTCTTCAAATATAAAGTAAAAGAAAAAAGACATTTTCAGAAAGACAAAAATCAAAAGAATTTATTTCCAGCAGACTCAAATTTCTTTTCTTTTTTTTTTTTTTTTTGGGGGGGGGGGGTGAAAATATTCTACGTAAGTATATTTTATTGGTAATCTAAAAACAGAAAAAAAAGAAAAAATCTCTAATTCACTCAGTTGATAATTTCTCCCTTCGATACTGCAAATTTACATACACAGATTTCCTTTTAACTTTAGATGTAAACATATTGCAGTAAAACTGTCTACATTCATGAATTTTGAGTGAATGCCTTCTTTTTTTTGGATTAATAATTTTATTTTTATTTATTTTTTATTATTATACTTTAAGTTCTAGGGTACATGTGCATAATGTGCAGGTTTGATACATATGTATACTTGTGCCATGTTGGTGTGCTGCACCCATCAACTCGTCAGCACCCATCAACTCGTCATTTACATCAGGTATAACTCCCAATGCAATCCCTCCCCCCTCCCCCTCCCCATAATGGGTCCCAGTGTATGATGTTCCCCTTCCTGAGTCCAAGTGATCTCATTGTTCAGTTCCTACCTATGAGTGAGAACATGTGGTGTTTGGTTTTCCGTTCTTGTGATAGTTTGCTGAGAATGATGGTTTCCAGCTGCATCCATGTCCCTACAAAGGACACGAACTCATCCTTCTTTATGGCTGCATAGTATTCCATGGTGTATATGTGCCACATTTTCTTAATCGAGTCTGTCACTGATGGACATTTGGGTTGATTCCAAGTCTTTGCTATTGTGAATGGTGTCGCAATGAACATACATGTGCATGTGTCTTTATAGCAGCATGATTTATAATCCTTTGGGTATATACCCAGTAATGGGATGGCTGGGTCATATGGTACATCTAGTTCTAGATCCTTGAGGAATCGCCATACTGTCTTCCATAATGGTTGAATTAGTTTACAATCCCACCAACAGTGTAAAAGTGTTCCTGTTTCTCTACATTCTCTCCAGCACCTGTTGTTTCCTGACTTTTTAATGATTGCCATTCTAACTGGTGTGAGATGGTATCTCATTGTGGTTTTGATTTGCATTTCTCTGATGGCCAGTGATGATGAGCATTTTTTCATGTGTCTGTTGGCTGTATGAATGTCTTCTTTTGAGAAATGTCTGTTCATATCCTTTGCCCACTTTTTGATGGGGTTGTTCATTTTTTTCTTGTATATTTGTTTGAGTTCTTTGTAGATTCTGGATATTAGCCCTTTGTCAGATGAGTAGATTGCAAAAATGTTCTCCTATTCTGTAGGTTGCCTGTTCACTCTGATGGTAGTTTCTTTTGCTGTGCAGAAGCTCTTTAGTTTAATTAGATCCCAATTGTCAATTTTGGCTTTTGCTGCTGTTGCTTTTGGTGTTTTAGACATGAAGTCCTTGCCCATGCCTATGTCCTGAATGGTATTACCTAGGTTTTCTTCTAGGGTTTTGATGGTATTAGGTCTAACATTTAAGTCTCTAATTCATCTTGAATTAATTTTTGTATAAGGAGTGAGGAAAGGATCCAGTTTCAGCTTTCTACTTATGGCTAGCCAATTTTCCCAGCACCATTTATTGAATAGGGAATCCTTTCCCCATTTCTTGTTTCTCTCAGGTTTGTCAAAGATCAGATGGCTGTAGATGTGTGGTATTATTTCTGAGGACTCTGTTCTGTTCCATTGGTCTATATCTCTGTTTTGCTACCAATACCATGCTGTTTTGGTTACTGTAGCCTTGTAGTATAGTTTGAAGTCAGGTAGCGTGACGCCTCCAGCTTTGCCCTTTTGACTTAGGATTGTCTTGGCAATGCGGGCTCTTTTTTGGTTCCATATGAACTTTAAAGCAGTTTTTTCCAATTCTGTGAAGAAACTCATTGGTAGCTTGATTGGGGATGGCATTGAATCTATAAATAACCTTGGGCAGTATGGCCATTTTCACGATATTGATTCTTCCTATCCATGAGCATGGTATGTTCTTCCATTTATTTGTGTCCTCTTTTATTTCACTGAGCAGTGGTTTGTAGTTCTCCTTGAAGAGGTCCTTGACATCCCTTGTAAGTTGGATTCCTAGGTATTTTGTTCTCTTTGAAGCAATTGTGAATGGAAGTTCATTCCTGATTTGGCTCTCTGCTTGTCTGTTACTGGCGTATAAGAATGCTTGTGATTTTTGCACATTAATTTTGTATCCTGAGACTTTGCTGAAGTTGCTTATCAGCTTAAGAAGGTTTTGGGCTGAGACGATGGGGTTTTCTAAGTATACAATCATGTCATCTGCAAACAGGGGCAATTTGACTTCTTCGTTTCCTAACTGAATACCCTTGATTTCCTTCTCTTGCCTGATTGCCCTAGAAAGAACTTCCAACACTATGTTGAATAGGAGTGGTGAGAGAGGGCATCCCTGTCTTGTGCCAGATTTCAAAGGGAATTTTTCCAGTTTTTGCCCATTCAGTATGATATTGGCTGTGGGTTTGTCATAAATAGCTCTTATTATTTTGAGGTACGTTCCATCAATACCGAATTTATTGAGCATTTTTAGCATGAAGGGCTGTTGAATTTTGTCAAAAGCCTTTTCTGCATCTATTGAGATAATCATGTGGTTCTTGTCTTTGGTTCTGTTTATATGCCGGATTACCTTTATTGATTTGTGAATGTTGAACCAGCCTTGCATCCCAGGGATGAAGCCCACTTGATCATGGTGGATAAGCTTTTTGATGTGCTGCTGAATCCGGTTTGCCAGTATTTTATTGAGGATTTTTGCATCGATGTTCATCAGGGATATTGGTCTAAAATTCTCTTTTTTCGTTGTGTCTCTGCCAGGCTTTGGTATCAGGATGATGTTGGCCTCATAAAATGAGTTAGGGAGGATTCCCTCTTTTTCTATTGATTGGAATAGTTTCAGAGGGAATGGTATCAGCTCCTCCTTGTACCTCTGGTAGAATTCAGCTGTGAATCCATCTGGTCCTGGGCTTTTTTTGGTGGGTAGGCTATTAATTGTTGCCTCAATTTCAGAGCCTGCTATTGGTCTATTCAGGGATTCAACTTCTTCCTGGTTTAGTCTTGCGAGAGTGTAAGTGTCCAGGAAATTACCCATTTCTTCTAGATTTTCTAGTTGATTTGCGTAGAGGTGTTTATAGTATTCTCTGATGGTAGTTTGTATTTCTGTGGGGTCGGTGGTGATATCCCCTTTATCATTTTTTATTGCGTCTATTTGATTCCTCTCTCTTTTCTTCTTTATTAGCCTTGCTAGCGGTCTGTCAATTTTGTTGATCTTTTCAAAAAACCAACTCCTGGATTCATTGATTTTTTGGAGGGTTTTTTGTGTCTCTATTTCCTTCAGTTCTGCTCTGATCTTATTTATTTCTTGCCTTCTGCTAGCTTTTGAATGTGTTTGCTCTTGCCTCTCTAGTTCGTTTAATTGTGATGTTAGAGTGTCAATTTTAGATCTTTCATGCTTTCTCTTGTGGGCATTTAGTGCTATAAATTTCCCTCTACACACTGCTTTAAATGTGTCCCAGACATTCTGGTATGTTGTATCTTTGTTCTCATTGGTTTCAAAGAACATCTTTATTTCTGCTTTCATTTCGTTATGTACCCAGTAGTCATTCAGGAGCAGGTTGTTCAGTTTCCATGTAGTTGAGCGGTTTTGATTGAGTTTCTTAGTCCTGAGTTCTAGTTTGATTGCACTGTGGTCTGAGAGACAGTTTGTTATAATTTCTGTTCTTTTACATTTGCTGAGGAGTGCTTTACTTCCAATTATGTGGTCAATTTTGGAATAAGTGTGATGTGGTGCTGAGAAGAATGTATATTCTGTTGACTTGGGGTGGAGAGTTCTATAGATGTCTATGAGGTCCGCTTGGTGCAGAGATGAGTTCAATTCCTGGATATCCTTGTTAACTTTCTGTCTCATTGATCTGTCTAATGTTGACAGTGGAGTGTTGAAGTCTCCCATTATTATTGTATGGGAGTCTAAGTCTCTTTGTAAGTCTCTAAGGACTTGCTTTATGAATCTGGGTGCTCCTGTATTGGGTGCATATATATTTAGGATAGTTAGCTCTTCCTGTTGAATTGATCCCTTTACCATTATGTAATGGCCTTCTTTGTCTCTTTTGATCTTTGATGGTTTAAAGTCTGTTTTATCAGAGACTAGGATTGCAACCCCTGCTTTTTTTTGTTCTCCATTTGCTTGGTAGATCTTCCTCCATCCCTTTATTTTGAGCCTATGTATGTCTCTGCATGTGAGATGGGTCTCCTGAATACAGCAGACTGATGGGTCTTGACTCTTTATCCAGTTTGCCAGTCTGTGTCTTTTAATTGGAGCATTTAGTCCATTTACATTTAAGGTTAATATTGTTATGTGTGAACTTGATCCTGCCATTATGATATTAACTGATTATTTTGCTCATTAGTTGATGCAGTTTCTTCCTAGCATTGATGGACTTTACATTTTGGCATATTTTTGCAATGGCTGGTACCGGTTGTTCCTTTCCATGTTTAGGGCTTCCTTCAGGGTCTCTTGTAAGGCAGGCCTGGTGGTGACAAAATCTCTAAGCATTTGTTTATCTGTAAAGAATTTTATTTCTCCTTCACTTATGAAACTTAGTTTGGCTGGATATGAAATTCTGGGTTTAAAATTCTTTTCTTTAAGAACGTTGAATATTGGCCCCCACTCTCTTCTGGCTTGTAGAGTTTCTGCTGAGAGATCTGCTGTCAGTCTGATGGGCTTCCCTTTGTGGGTAACCCGACCTTTCTCTCTGGCTGCCCTTAAGATTTTTTCCTTCATTTCAACTTTGGTGAATCTGGCAATTATGTGTCTTGGAGTTGCTCTTCTGGAGGAGTATCTTTGTGGCATTCTCTGTATTTCCTGAATTTGAATGTTGGTCTGCCCTGCTAGGTTGGGGAAGTTCTCCTGGATGATATCCTGAAGAGTGTTTTCCAATTTGGTTCCATTTTCACCCTCACTTTCAAGCACCCCAATCAGACGTAGATTTGGTCTTTTTATATAATCCCATACTTCATGCAGGATTTGTTCATTTCTTTTTCTTCTTTTTTCTTTTGGTTTCTCTTCTCGCTTCATTTCATTCATTTGATCCTCAATCGCTGATACTCTTTCTTCCAGTTGATTGAGTCGGTTGCTGAAGCTTGTGCATTTGTCACGTATTTTTCGTGTCATAGCTTTCATCTCTGTCATTTCATTTATGACCTTCTCTGCATTAATTAGTCTAGGTGTCAATTCTTCCACTCTTTTTTCAAGATTTTTAGTTTCTTTGCGCTGGGTACGTAATTCCTCCCCTAGCTCTGAGAGGTTTGATGGACTGAAGCCTTCTTCTCTCATCTCATCAAAATCATTCTCTGACCAGCTTTGATCCGTTGCTGGCGATGGGCTGTGCTCCTTTGCAGGGGGAGATGCGCTCTTATTTTTTGAATTTCCAGCTTTTCTGCCCTGCTTTTTCCCCATCTTTGTGATTTTATCTGTCTCTGGTCTTTGATGATGGTGACGTACTGATGGGGTTTTGATATAGGTGTCCTTCCTGTTTGATAGTTTTCCTTCTGACAGTCAGGACCCTCAGCTATAGGTCTGTTGGAGATTGCTTCAGGTCCACTCCAGACCTTGTTTGCCTGGGTATCAGCAGCAGAGGTTGCAGAAGATAGAATATTGCTGAACAGTGAGTGCACCTGTCTGATTCTTGCTTTGGAAGCTTCCTCTCAGGGGTGTACTCCACCCTGTGAGGTGTGGGGTGTCAGGCTGCCCCTAGTGGGGGATGTCTCCCAGTTAGGCTACTCAGGGGTCAGGGACCCACTTCAGCAGGCAGCCTGCCCCTCTCAGATCTCAACCTCCATGTTGGGAGATCCACTGCTCTCTTCAAAGCTGTCAGACAGAGTCGTTCGCGTCTGCACAGGCCTCTGCTGCTTCCCCTGTTATTTTTTAGCTGTGCCCTGTCCCCAGAGGCGGAGTCTACAGAGACAGTCAGGTTTCCTTGAGCTGCTGTGAGCTCCACCCAGTTCGAGCTTCCCAGCGGCTTTGTTTACCTACTTAAGCCTCAGCGATGGCGGGCGCCCCTCCCCCAGCCTCGCTGCTGCCTTATGGTTAGATTGCCGCAGACTGCTGTGTTAGCAAGGAGGGAGGCTCCGTGGGTGTGGGACCCTCCCAGCCAGGTATGGGATATATTCTCCTGGTGTGCCGGTGTGCTTACAGCGCAGTATTGGGGTGGGAGTTACCGGATTTTCCAGGTGTTGTGTGTCTCAGTTCCCCTGGCTAGGAAAAGGGACTCCCTTCCCCCTTGCGCTTCCCAGGTGAGGCGATGCCTCGCCCTGCTTCAGCTCTTGCTGGTCAGGCTGCAGCAGCTGACCAGCACCGATTGTCTGGCACTCCTGAGTGAGATGACCCCAGTACCTCAGTTGAAAATGCAGAAATCACCGGTCTTCTGTGTCAGTCGCACTGGGAGATGGAGACTAGAGCTGTTCCTATTCGGCCATCTTGCTCCACCCCCTGACTTTTAGCTACAGCGAAGTGAAGAGATAAGCTGATACTCTCCCCAACAAAAAAACATAAGCCTGTTTAAAAAAAAAACCCACAAAACCATATCAGTGCTCTGAAAATTGACAAAAGCAAAGGTAAATGAAAAACTGGAAGGTATTTATTCATGAAAAAAAGAAACCCAGAAATTTAGGAAAGAACAGTAGAAATCTTCAGGGTTTTTGGTTGGGGCTACACCCATCTACATCTGCTACCTCCCCTCATTTGGTGCTATGATAGAATCAGAATTGGGTGAACCATGAAAAACAGCAGCTTCCTTGCCATGGGAGGCTGACTCAATTTGGAACAAAAAGGAAAATCCATACCTGTCAGCACTGTCAATAAAAGTAATACCTTTGGTAGAAAATAGAAGAGAAAATCCACAGCTCTGCTAGCCAAAGCTTGCAGTCCTAGTTGGTGAGAGTGGTGGACCAGCCATGAGTTTAACAAGGGGATACGAAAGAAAGTCAGAGAAGGAAGGTATGAGCCTTTCATATGTCTCTGTCTAACTAGAAAATTACTGACATGTGCAAGGGAGATCTGAGAGTCCTGGTAGAAGAGAGAAGCTGAGACAGAATTCATAACAGCCGGAACTTGTAATGCACTTCTCAACCTGCACACAGGTCCACTGGGAGAGGTGGATGCCTTAGGGATGGAACTTTTTAAGGACAACATCTCCATCACTGCCTGAAAAATAAGCAAGTTATACTATGCAGACTTGGGAGCAAGCTTCTAACAAGTCAGGTGAAAAATAAAAATAAGAGTAAAATATCTAAGCAGAGACATCAATGGCTTCACACTATTGGAGAGACGGATTCCATAAATTAAATCCAGGTGAGTTTTAAAAAGATTTCCATGGGGGGAAATCAGAATCCAGATTTGCTACAGTATATTGTCATAATTTAATTATTAAAATTATCACAATTTAATTTTCAACAACAAAAAATTGAGACATTCAAAGAAATAGGAAAATATGAGCCTTACTCAGGGAAAAAGCAGTCATTAGAAATGAAATCTAGTAGGTCCAAATGTTGGCATCAGCAAAGATGCCAAATAATTATTATAAATACATTCAAAGAATTAAAGGAAAATGTAATGACAGTGTGAAAACAAATAAGGACACCAGCACTCAGATTTTAGTTTCTAATATTCTCCACTGGAAGAACATAGCAGTCCTTGAAGAAATGGCTGGGGCAGGGATATACAAGCTGACCCTGGAGTGACTTGTAGTGTCATAAGAGTAAGAAAATGCTCAGAAAACCATAATAATGGAGGTATGGCAAAGGGACACAAGATGTAAATGAAAGAGCTCCCAATGGACAAATCTGAAACAATTTCAGCAACAAAATAAATAATGTAGTATTGGATTATAACCCAAAGTAAAAATACATATCCACTTCCCTACTAATAGGAACAAAATTGTTGAATAAATAAGGGAAAATAGACAAATCTCCCTTACAGAAGAATTTCAAATCATTTAGTAAATACTCTCACCTCAAAGAGGTGGAGGTAACTCTCTATATTTAAGTGTAGAATGTACATAATTGCTTCCTTCTGAAGAAAGGAAGTATGGAAGTTGGGAACAAAAACCAACTTTTCAGTGGAGAAACCACATACTTCTAAAGCCAGATGATCAAGGTTAATGTTATCTGTGATATGTCAGGTTAATAGTATGTGCCCTGGATATTATGTGATGAGGATAGTACTTATACATCTGCAGTCTTACTCCCAAAAGCCCATAATTTCAGTCAAACTCTAACCATGAGAAAAACATCAGACAAATTAAAATCAAAGGACAGTCTACAAAATATCTAATCATTACTTTAAAAAAAGTCGAGGTCATTAAAATCACAAAAAGTCTGAGAATTTGTCACAGTCTAGAGGAAGCTGAGGAGAAATAATGACTAAATGTAATGTAATATCCTGGATGGGGCCTTGGATCTGAGAAAGGACATTAGGTAAAAACTAAAGAAATCTGAGTAAAGTTTGGGTTTTAATAATAATGGATCAAAACTGGTTCTTTAGTAGTGGAACATACAATAGGTTAGCAATAGAAAATTTGGTTTGGGCTACCTGAGAACTCTATAGTATTCTTGCAAATGTTCTATAAATCTAAAACTGTTCTAAAGTTAGAAGATTATTTTAAAAAAATGGGGGAATCTCAACAGAGATATAAAAACTATAACAAATGGAATTTCTAGATTTGAAAAGTAAAATAACTTGAATGAAAATCTTGCTAGAGAAGATCAACAGCAGATTTGAGATAGTCATTTGGATGAATTTTCACTTCCTAATTTCAAAACTTACTACAAAGTAACACTAATCAAGATAGCTTACCTTGACAGATATGGGACAGGTATTGCAATATAAACATATAGATAGATCAATGGAACAGAATAGGAAGTCCCAGTAGTCAACTGTTTTTCAGTAAAATGTACCAAGGTGATTCAGTGGGAGAAATGATAGCCTTTTTCAAGAATGGTTACAGAAGAATTGAATATTCATATACAAAAAAAGAACTTATCTTTTTCTCACATCACATAAAAAATTAACGAAATACCCAAAATCAATTGCAAATTTAAACGTAAAAGCAAAAACGATAAAACTGCTAGAAGAAAATCTAAAATTTTTGTCACCATGGGCACTAATGTGACACCAAAAGCAAGATCTTAAAGAGAAGCAGGATCTTAAAGAGAAAAAGAAATTATAAATTAACTTCTTCAAAATTAAAATATTGTTTTTTAGAGACAGGATCTCACTATGTTGCCCATGCTACCTACACTTGAACTGCTGGGCTTAAGTAACCCACCTGTCTCAGCTTCCCAAGTAAGAATTTAAAAATTAAAAACTTTTGCTTTTCCAAAAACATTACTGAGAAAATGAAAGCATAAGCCATACACAATGAAAAACATGTGTAAATTATATATCCGATGAAAGACTTGTCTCTAAAATTTCAAAATACTCGTTATAAGAAGAAGATAAACAGCCTGATTATAATGGAGCTAAAAGATTTAAAGACATTTCACTCAAGAAGGCATATGAATGCCTTAACAGAACGTAAAAACATGATCAACATCATTAGTCAGAAGGGAAATACAAATTAAAATCTCAGTGAGAGACCACTGCATACTCACTAGAATAACTAAAATACAAAAAGACTGACAATACCAAGTGTTGGAGAGGATGTGGAGAGATTCAAACCCTCATACATTCCTGGTGAGAATGTAAATTGGTGTAGCCATTTTTTATAAATGTTGGCATTTTCATAAAATTGAAACATGTATTTACCATGTGACCCAGCAATTCGGCTCGTAGGGTAACTACTCAGGAGAAATGAAAATATATGCCCAACTAAAAATCTGTGCACAAATGTTTATTGTGACTTTATTTATATTAGCCAAAAAGTATATCCAATGCAATCAAAATTCATAAGCAGAATGTGGTATATGTGAACAATGTAATACTATTCAGCAACAAAAAGAAATGAACTACTGATACACGCTACGTCAGTGAACCTCAAAAATATTATGCAAAGCAAAAGAAGCTAGACTTAAAAGACTACATATTGTATTATTCCATTTAAACAAAATTTCTAGAAAATACAAATCTATAGAGAAAGAAAGCAATGTTTCCCTGAGACTAGAGGTGGAAGCTGGGACTGATTGCAAATGAGCATGAGAGAACTTTGGGATGGTAGAAATTTTCTAAAATTGGATTTTGGGGTATGCTGCACAACTCTACAAATTTACTACAAATTTTGGATTATGCATGTGCAACGAGTGAATTTTATGGTATATAAACTATACCTCAATAAAGCTGCTTTAACGATTGCTATGCCACTGCAATTCAAGCCTCAGTGATATGCAGTTTTGTTTTTTTTTTTTTTTTTTTTGCTTTAGCTTCTTGGGTTCTAGATGGAAGCTTGAAAGTGTTCATGTTCTTTGCATCCAAAAATCATGTCTGGAATAAAGAGCCTGTGGGTTCACTAGAAGACAATTCCAATTTAATAAATGCAATTGGAAACCAACTTATACCTTTTAATAATAGTGTAATCTTTTTATAAACCAAAACTTTCCCTTTTCTTATTGGAGAAAGTTTTTTTTTTTTTTAATTAAAATGTTTTCAATTTTATAGGACACTTCAAGAATGAAGACTCTTAAAAGGAAAATGTTCTGGGATTCTTTTTTTTTTTTTTTTTTGCCATTTCTTTTGAATACACATGGAGCACATTTGAAATGTAAGACATTCTTTCACTTCATTTCTCATTTATTTGTCCTTTACTCATTCCAACAATGCATATCTGTCTGCATTTTCTAAGCTCGGTTTTTCAGAACTCTCTGCTTTTGTTTTATTGAATCTTATTTTTTGGTTGGGAACTTCCTTTTTTTTATACTTTAAGTTCTAGGGTACATGTGCACAATGTGCAGGTTTGTTACATATATATTCATATACCATGTTGGTTTGCTGCGCCCATTAACTTGTCATTTACATGGCTAGCCAGTTTTGGTTGGGAACCTTTTTAAACGATCTTGTGTTAAAGGAAAATAAAATCTTGGGACCCTAAACTTAGTATGTCACAAGGAAGAGTTAAGATTGGAAACTGAGTCATACAAAACAACCCTGCCTTTCCTTTTGCTCCTGAACAGATAACTACATGATAGAAGGCCACGTATCTCCCCTGGTGGCTTCCTTACCCTGACAATGTAAATTAACAGCTTACCTTCATGAGTACGGGATAAGAGACAACTAGAAATCGCCCATCTGCCCACCCTGAGATAAATGTATGTTTGATTTCTTCCACTACTATAAGATTATCTTATGGAAAGTACAGACTGAGCACAAGATGAAAACTGTTCCTCTACCCCCTGATTTTCACAGGCAACACATGGATTCAGTGAGCACTAATCAAAGCCTCAAAAGAATATAACCACTTTTTCATTTGTCTACCCTTCCCTTTATTTCCCTTCCCCCTTCCCTGCTTGTCTGCTTTTTCTCTCTTACCTATTGAAGCCTGCAAAACTCTCCTTGGAAAAAGTGCTGGCCACAGACCCTACAATAGCTTGTGTCTCTTTTTCCTGGGTATGGCCTCAACCTTGGCAAAGTAAACCTCTAAATTGACTGAGACCTGTCTTGGACACATTTTTGGTTTACTTCTGTATTATGCCTACCTTGGGTACGTACAACATTAATTTCAAGGGACCTTCCTCCCTTCTATTAGGATCTACTCTACTGCAGCTTTCTGATGGCTTTGTGATCAGTGCCCCTATTAGCAGTTTGACCACTCTGTTCTGTTTTAATTTGTAAAATGATGAATACCAATAGTATTTGTAACATAATAAGAAATATGTATTTTGTCTCTTTCCCTGGTTTCCAACCAGAATTTCTAAAACCCTTGTAATTTCTTGAATGACTGGAGTGATAAGAGTATTTTTTATTATAATAGTTATCCCTAGTTCCTGAAACAAGAACTTCTAAGACCCTTAGCATCTCTGTGTGATGAGTGTCTTTTTGTGTGCTAAGTAGATGGCTGGTGGCTAGGGGCCTCTAGGTAGCTTAGGGTGAGGGCTAGGATTGCCAGAGGAGCAAAGCATGTGACTCGAGGAGGAGCAGGGAGTAGGACTGGAGATTGAGTTGATTATCAATTAAGTCATTACTTAATCAATTATGCTTATGTAATAGAACCTCCATAAAAATCTTAAACAATGGGATCTGGGGAGTTTCCAGGTTGGTGAACACATCCACCTGCTAGGAGAGTGATACATCCTATTTCCATGGGGCAAACCTATTGCATTCAGGACAGTTCCAGACCTTGCCCTGTGTATCTCTTCATCTGGCTGCCCATCTGTGTCCTTTATAAGTTAGTAAACATTAGTAAAGTGTTTCCCTGAGTTCTGTGGGCTGCTCTAGCAAATTATCAAACCTGAGGAAGAGGTCACGGGAATCCCCACTTTGTAGCTCAATTGGACAGTAGTGAGAGCAACCTTTGGACCCAGTGCTGTGATTGGTGTCTGAAGTGGAGAACAGTCTGAGCCCTTAACCTGTGGGGTCTGCCCTAAGTTAGTGTCAAAATTGAATTAAAATTGTACGACACTCATTTGGTATCCACAGGGAACTGGAGAATTGCTTAGTGTGGAAAATCCACACATTTGGTGTCAGAAATGCATGAGTAGAAAAACAAGTTTCCCTTTTAGTACTTCATAAGCTTACTTTGAAGTTTGAAAGTACTGTACATAGCATATTCTTGGCCACCAATAGAGATGGATTTTCTTTACCTTTACAATGAATGTTTACGGAAAGTATGAATGTTGAAGATAGGCCATTTGTAGTAAGTCTCAAATTTGGAAGAAGGCATGCCTCAAATTGTATTTATAACTTGTAAGGCAACTCCATGGAAATAATTTTTCACATGAAAATAATTAAAGTTTTAGGCTTGCCTATAAAGTGTAGTCTAAGCCATTATATTGGTCTGTGGTTCTCAGTCTAGGGTTCGTATATTGCCAAGTATATATAATCGCATATAGCATATGGGGTATATGGGAAGCCCAGAATAAATATAGCTTATGTTTTGGAGAGTGGTTACTTTTATATATATAAATAATCCAAGATATTTTAAAATTTAAGTCAATATAACAAGGAGCAGAATGCAAAAATGCTTATGAACTTTCAAGATAAGTCGTACATCTTCAAAGAGATTTCACAGAGGGTAGATGGGGCTTGGGGAAATGGTGGGATACACAATCCCTGTCCTTTAATGGACACTTGTGTGGAAAAATCTAATCACCTCTCATCCAGTTTCATGGTGGTATACACACAACAGTACTTCAGAACTAACTTTCTAAGTTTAATATTGTTGCTATGGGACAATATTGTATAAGACATTGATTACACAGGGTTCTGCATCACCATCATCCCTACTCCATTACATTTTTACTGGCTGTAACACACTTTGACTTGTCAGTCTCAAACACTAGGGAAGGAAACCAAACTGAGAGTCCCAAGCAGGAGGAAATGAGAATTTATGGTTCTTGAGAGAGGATCCCAGATAGTAGATAAAGAGACTGAGGCATAGTTCTTGCAAGATTCAGAGGGGGTTTCAAATCTTCTGCAACTGTGCTCTGAAAGTGAAGTCTTAGGGAATGGGAAGGCTGCTTATCAGGTCCTTCATAAGTGATAGTGATGGCTATGGCCTTTAGCCACAGGAAGTCATCCGGGGATGAAGAACCTGCATCTTCAAGGACAGCCTGTTGACCCTCTGCCATCACTGGACCTGAGGAAATAAGGAAGAAATGTAGGAGAGGAAAACCATCTCAAGGAGAGTGGAATAGTTGAACTGAGTGGAATAGTTGCTTACTGAGGGAAAGTTCTGGTTGCAAAGGAGGTAAGGAGTTACACAGAAGGAAGGTGAGTCCCTAGTCAGAGTGGTCACTCAGCTCCTACATCAGGCATTCCAAAGCCGAGGTCTCCCACTGTGCATAATAGGAGGTTGCCTTTACCAGGTCAGGAGTGTGTGATGTGTACAAACGAACAGGCCATGAGTGGGGGCCAGGGAGGCACATGTATCTCTCAGATGTATTTTGTTTGGCCTGTCCAGTGTTTTAGAAACAAGAGGGAATATCACATATGTATGAAGATTTCTGGATTTTGTTGAAGAAAATGTAACAAGTTTAGGTACAACACAGCATTCCAGCAAGGCAATGACCAGTTGGAGCCTGAACTCTCCTGTTCTCCACAGTCTCTTTTCTTTCCTATTGTTTTGTACTCAGCTCTCTTCACTTATTTATGTGAGTGGCCCAGATTCTGGAGGCATGTGAGCTTGTGATCCTTGGCAAAGACTAAGGACTCCTAGAGGCTTCATTGCATTACTAGAATATATTTAGGGAGTCCTGCTGTTTGACACTTTTTAGCCACCTGTCCTAACTTAACTATCACTAAAGTAAACATGTTATATATTAAAAACACTTAGAATAATGTCTGGCACATAATAGATACTTAATACTTAAAACTTGTTATCCCTAGGAAATAAAAATCAATTTATTCAGATTCATTCGTTCATTCAGATTTTCTACTGATTCAGTTTTGTCAATTCCCACCACCTAATAATACTGACATTTTTAAAAATTCTATTTTACTCAAAATGTATCAAATCTGCACTTATCAATGAGTCACTATGAGCCTGGTTGTACATACTGAATTCCACAAAATACAGTGTCAGCCTGTTATTACTAGCTTGATTATTAATGACCTGCTAATGGAAGAGAGGCCCTGACAACCAAGTGGTTGTTAATAGCTCTTCTCTGGGACATGAAATTTAAACACAAAGTTAACCATGTTTAAATGAAGTAGGATACCTCTGGGATGGTCTTGAAAAGGAGAGGTTTGTTGTTGTTGTTTTGCTAATGTATGTAAGAGAAGAAATAAAAATGAACTATATAAACAGGAAATACAATTAGGATTGCTTGGAGCAAGCATGGCTGTAAGAGCTGTGATCATCTCAGAATAATTTATCATGGAGCTGGAAGACAGCTCAGTCAGATGATCCCCTCCTTTCTTTAGCTGAGGAAGAAGCTGAACTCCAAAGAGGGGATGCTGCTGGGGCAAAGTCACTGCCTGTAGTGGCAGAGTCATTCGAAGATGGGACTGATCTCTCTACTCCCACTCTGCAGAGCACAGCACGTGGGGTCAGATGCTGAATCTGTCAAACATGGGAAAGGGTACATAGGGCGATTCTCCTACATTGGCACTGGTCAGGCTTTCATTTGTGCCTCTCTTCATTCAGATTGTGCACTGCACTCTCCCTGTCCACTGCACAGCCATCTTCCTCAATTGCAACACAATCTGAATGTTTGCTACCACCGAGAAGTAACTCTAGAAAGGTGCAGAGGAGAGCAGCGAAAGTTGTTAAAGTTACAGAAACCATCCCTGGGAAGACAGGCAGAAGAATTTGGATTATATTGCTGGAGAAGGAGAGAAAAATCCAACATGATGGTCCCTAGGAAGAGGATAAAGATGTC
Source organism: Piliocolobus tephrosceles (assembly GCF_002776525.5). Taxonomy (NCBI): domain Eukaryota; kingdom Metazoa; phylum Chordata; class Mammalia; order Primates; family Cercopithecidae; genus Piliocolobus; species Piliocolobus tephrosceles. Next base: position 51,245,007 of record NC_045437.1, read on the forward strand.
AGTAAGGAGGCATTCAAAGTGAGGGTTAATAAATCAAAGAATCACGGCTTTAGAACAGCAAGGAAGCTTAAATATTGTAAGTTCAGATTCCTCCTTTGAGTTGTGACAAAATAGAGGCTCAGGAAGTGTCACCAACTTCCCTGAAGGTCATTGCAGAAATGGGGAAAGACCCCAGGACCCCTAACCATCTCCCCACCCCCCACTCACCGTTCCTCTGCTTTTCTCTTTATAAGCCATTGCAAGTAACTGGCCAGGAAAAAAAAAAGAACAAACACAAGCCTGAGAAGAAGAAAAACCTGACTTTTCCAGAAAGATTTTAAGCCAAAAGCTATCAATCATTTGGACCAAGATTCATCTGGCTAATAGGCCTTTAAACACAGATCTCCAAACTAAATTTCCAAGGTCTCTTTTTAATAGATTTTGCTAAGTATCTGCAAAAAGAAGGAAGAAAAAAAGAGCCATTTTCTACTACGAGAAGATTGGGTTTATTCGGATGGAATCATATTTTTCCTTCTTTTCTTTTATGGCTAGCGAGAATTCAAGCTTTCCGTATGCTTGGTTGCACTGGGCAGTGGCAAGGAAACAGTAACATTTGATTGACTTTTGTTCCTGCTCCCTGTAATTTTAGCTGACAGGCCAAGTTACCTTCATTTCCATATTGCCTTCTGCTGTTCTACAAGACACTCTTGCTACCTGACAGCTCTCTGGTTTGCACCTGGGTTTCTGATAAAAAGGCCAAGGACAATGGCAGGGCTTTCGCATTAGGTAATTAGAACATCCTTTCAGCACCCTGGTGTGAGCGTGCTGCTAGAGTTACAGATTAGACATGCATTAGGATGGTGCAAAGCTGTTTTTCTTCTTTCTCTTTTCATTTCCCTCCCTGTCCACTGCACGACCATCTTCCTCAATAACAACACAATCTGAATGTTTTCAGTGTGTTCTTAAGCTCCAAACAGAAGCAATTGACTGTCACTTTCTTCCAGGAAACATAGCCAATAAGAAGCCAGGGCCCCAGGTTTATAATTCTGAGGTCAGAGTTAGCATCTCAGTGGAAGAGAGGGTGGAGAACTTGTCATTTTAGCTGGCCCTAGTAGCCAAAGGGTGGAGAGGAGCACATGGACTTTTCAGATTTCAGCTTGCAGCAGCCTGCTTACCTCATTACCAAGCCTAAGTCTTCCAGGTAATAGGGACACCAAGTTCTTACCAGAGTTCATCTCCAGATTGCTCTAACAGTTCCACAACTTGTTTGCTTTCTTATTGCTCTTTCCAGATTTGTATCTCATTATTATTTTTTACAATTCTCTTTGTCAGACCCAGATATGATTTTACAAAGTCTATAGGCAGTTTCGATTAATAAAATCTGGGCATTTTCAAGGTTGAAAAAGCTCATCAATGAACTGACTATTTGTGGCTGATGATGGCTTCTGTCAATTCTAGACAAATCCTTTAATTTCTTAGTGGATTACTAAGCAGAAAGGTCTGTTGGTTATGTAAAACGATTTAACTAAAAGTAATGGAGAGGGAGAAAGTGATTGAATTACCATCAGCTCCTCTCTTCCATCCACTTCCATTTGAGATTGCTAACTAGTGTTTCTTTATTTCTTGAGATGAGCCATGGTGTTAGTAATTGCTAGTATTGCTATTATTATTGGTTAGTTATGCCAATTGAAACATTTTTACTTTCTTCTTAATTCTAATAAAACAACAATTTTTGAGTTGGAAGGAAACATACTCTTTCTCCCATTGTATGCTGAAGGTCGATGATCCAAATTTTGCTTTCATATTTTTAGAGGCAGGAAATGCCCCCCTTCTGAGGACCTCTAACTATTAGAGACATCACCCCTTCTTTTTCATTCCTATTATTTAAAAGATTTTTTAAAGAGGTGCATTAATGCTAGTTACAGAGAGGATTATATATTGTTTGATCTGAAAATTGAATATCTTAAAAAGAGCACAGGCTTTGGTAGGGAAAATATAATGGTAATTCCCTGTTTCCTTTATTCCAACACATATAATCTTAATCTTTTCACATGTCTTACAATGGAATGTATCTAAGAATTGGTATGTGCATTTCAGGAAAAGACTTCCTTTTCCCTTCAAATATTATTTCATCAGTGATATATTTTAAACATTTGATGGCATCTTGCAAATGAAGATGTAATGATTGTAATATCTTACACAGTATAGCATTGTAAAAAACTTTTAGTTCTGCTCATTTGTAGATAATATGTACATTTTGTATATATCGTACCTCAATGTTACGGAAAAGCATATGCTAGACATCTCTCCTCCCATACCCCCATTCAAACAATGAGGATTTCTTGCATGGTAGGAGGGATCATGTCAAAATTCAGGACAGATTTTAGCACAGGATAGATATAGAAGGAGAACGTTAGACTCTATTAAGAAATGTATCTGCGCATGAGACAAGTTCTCCTTTATAACTCCTGGAACAAGCCACTTAACTTCTCTGAACTTGAGCTCTCATCTGTAAAACCAAGACAATAAAGCAACTCTGTAAAGACACAAGGGGGCTCTTATAACTTCTTTAAGCTGGAGCTCAATGGCAAAGAGTTAGACATTCCCCAAACCTTTTGACTGTTAATATTTCTTTTTTTAACACAATTTGAAAATTGCATTAAATTTTTAGTTTTTGGCCCAATATTGATGATTGATGTTTCTTCTCAGTTGCCTGCTAATACTGTTTCTAAGGTTAAACCTCAGAGTATGCTACACCCTGATCACTACACCAGATGTAATGAAAAAGGAATTATTTGAAAATCAGGAAGAGTGTTTTGTTCTTGTTTTTTTTTTTTTTTTTTTTTTTTTTTTTTTTAAGGATTCTCTCAGTATTCATAAGACTAAAGATGGATAAAGGCAGTTGTAAAAGCAACTTGAAATAATTTAGATGATATATTGCAGGCCCAATATTTTTCTCAGAAATCACACTACAGGAATATTTCATTGACCAGAACTAGACTTGCCAATATTTGGTATTGAGATTCTGGGGAAAACAAAAAAGGAGAGATGGAGTCTTTTGTGTGGTATCAGCTGTTTTAAATTCCATGTTCCTGTATTTATCTAAGTAATTATTTCTGCTTTAATTAGTCTCACGCAAGCAGAGATTATTGACACATATATCATAGAAAGAGCATGGCTTAGTATCTGTCAACACTGCCATTCCTTAGAGAAAGTGGGGACTGTTGTGTATCTATATGGCTAACATATGGTTCTAGCTACTTATCACATTTCCTCTTCCGTGATGCCCTTCAAATCTGTCTTTCCTTTGAATAATCATAATGCCCCATTCAAATAAAAAAATGACAATAACCCACACAGTATAGACATGCTCTTAGTTAAATAAGCACTGTCCAAATCAAGATTTTCAGAAAAATATAAAGACCATATAGAGTAGAAAGCATTCATAAGTTATGCTTCTGATGAATGTTTTGTCCAGATTTTTGATATCCTGCTGGGCAATAAAATTTTCTAAATGTTATCCAATATGGGGACTCTTAAGCAATGGCATACATAAAATCTGCCAGGTCACCATCAACAGAATATTTCTAAGGCTGGCAGTTACCTTGTCAGTAAATCCACTTAGGCCCCTGCACAGCAATTTCCAGAGAAAGTGACTGAGTTTACAATGTATTGTGACCAATGTCATACTATGACTGGAATGGCAGAGAACATTTTAATTCTGTTGATGAGAAGCTGACTCAGAACATAGGAATTCACATCAGGGGTTTATCAAAATAAGAAACTATGATGTAAAATATTACCTTCCCACCACTCCATGTTCCCAATAAATTTTTTGTGAGTCTATTAATGCACTAGGCTGAAAAAATATGCTGCTGTTGTTTTTTCGAGGCCCAGTCATGGTATCAGGGGATTCATTTTGGTAGGAATGACTTATTTCATTCTCAAGAATCCCACCAGCTGAAAGTACAGCAACAATGATACAGAAAAGTATCTTGAGTTGCAGGGATGCTATGCCCGCCCATAAGAACTACTCAGAAATAGCATTCCTTCAGAAGATTTAGCTATTTTATAACTACTTTAAAGAACTACTAAACTGCTCTCTTCTTGCTGCCATACCCAATGACCCTTTGGTCTACAAGATTCAATGGCATTTAGGGTGCAGGACGTATCAGCAAAGCACTTCACGCTCTGCCTTTAAAAGCATCTGATTTTTATTTTTCATTTGGCGTTTTCTCACATATCCTTTTACAAACTTGATTCATGTCTCTTTAGCTCTGGAAAAAGTATTCTTAAGTTGGAATGAGATATCAGGAATGTGGGAATTCATACATTGCATGCACATGTGGTTAGTGGTGTGTGCGCCATTTGTACACATCACTGGCTGGAGGAAATTAAATCATTTTTGGATACAGTTTGTGGCAAGAGCATCCAAAGTGCCAACTTGAGGTCTTGGAAGTAACATTCTGTACAACCTGTTATTGAGGCATTTCTTGCTGGTTTAAAGCAGAGGAAGTACCCATTGAAAGGGGAATATTTTCCTTCTCTTGCCCTACAGCACACACAGGGACATTCCTTAAACTCATCTGAAACAATTGCTAAATTTTTCTTTATTTTTCTTCCATCTGGTGAGGACAAAATGACTTATCAATATTTTCTTAATTTCTCTCTTTGCCTCTCATCTCTTCTAATAAACAGATGTGTAAATAAGAGAGGTTAAAATGGGCAGCCCCTTCAGGGGTTGGATGGCTAGCTTAGTGGTAAAAGTTAGAAGGAACAGTCCCAGTCTCTTGCTTTGGAGTATAAGGGTTCAGGTCCTAGTTCAAACAGAGGCTCCAGGCCCTCTTATATATCACTTCCTTTCTTGACCTTTTGTGGAGAAAATTAAGATAATGACAGCTGTGGCATCAGCCCCTCTAACATGGTTGTCCTGAAGCTTTAGCTCATTAAACAAAGGGAAAAGGACCATCAGAGCACAAAATGCACAATAATAACCTTGACTGATGGAAAATCCTACACTTTGTATCCCAAGATTAATAGATTTGTAGACAGTCCTTTTTAAAAAAATTTTTTAACAGTTTGTCCTACTGGGTTTATAATGTGCTAAGAAGTAAAAATCTATATAAGAGAATTTTAAAGGCATATCAACTTCAACTGTATATATAAAAGGCACTACTGATAAGAGTTTCTCAACCAGCAACTGGCTGAAAGAACTACTAGCCTTGTCAGAGAGAGAGAATTTTATTCACTCCCCAATACCCAGGTTTGCAGGATGACTTTCCACTTAACTTGTGGTTCAGTTGAAAGACATAGAGGCATCAGTTTACTTAGCTGATTGGTTGAGAGTTGTGAAGCTGAGCGAGACAGAGTAACTGCTCATCAGACCTTCCCGGCCACAAGGCCACAAGGACTCTCTCCCTGTCCTTGCTCTCACAGAAACAGAGGAAACCCCCTGAGCCCACAGTGGGTTGGGATGGCTGCATGACAGCCTGGTTTGGGCCTGTTCCTTCCAGTTCAGAGAGCTGAGTTCAAAGAGCACTGACCCTGCTGCTCCAGGGAAAAGCATAAAGAAGAAGAAAGTCAGACCAGTGCCCATGAATTAGATGGTGGTTGGAAGAAACAAAGAGAGCTAAATTGTTACTGGCTTCCTCACCAGGTCAAAGAGGTGCTGGCTAAGAAACCTTACCCAGGCACCACCTGGGTAGCTTGTTGTTTCTAAGCAAAAAGGGAAATGCTTTCCTAGGTATCACGTGGTAATGCTGTTGAATGACTCCCAAGGGGCACCTGCCTTTCTCTTTCTTTAACATCCCCTTATCACAATAAAAAGTGTGTTTTTTAAAAGCAACACTTTACCAACCCTGTAATACCACCCCAACCAGCCATCCCTTGGGGGTTCAAGAGCCGAGCTATCAGCTGTGAGACTGGGACACAGCCTGGGGCCCACCTGGACCCCTTGTTGCCTTTGCCACTTCTGTCAGGGTAAGGAGAGCTCACAGCACTGGGATGCAATTTCTGGCACCTGCTGATTAAGTGTGGATCTTTGTTTGCAAATCCCTTTTCAACATCTCTGTTATTGATGAACGATTCCCCCTAGCCTGAGTCAGAAACGGAGGACTCTATAAAATCAAAGTGAACAATTTTCAGTAGCCCCAAGGAAGAAGTTACTTCTTCCTCCCAAGTTGTGCATGTTTGCAAATTACCACCAAGATGATGAGGTCATCTTTCTAGGGAAACCCCAATCCTCTTGCAGCTTTAGATATCTTTGTGTTTCTATTCAGATACCTCAAATGACCATCGCTTTGAGATTACAGGTGACTAGATGTGGCCTAGCAGTATACAGGCAGTACTCGAATCTTACAGGTAGGAGGAATGGCAGCTCTCCAGCAAGGAAAGCTAGACAGGAGATGTGGAAGGAAATAGAGGCAGAGCCTGTGATTCACACCAGCTAATCTCTAGCAATGTTCAGTAACTGAGTCTTGTCAAGGGTAGTATAAAGAGAGGTTCAGGAAGCTTCAGTGACAAGCAGGAGCCCCTCTGTGATGCTGGGAGGGTTGATTATGCTAAACATACTAATTTAGAGTGGTGGATTTCAGAGAATGAGGGGGAGGGAAACCATATTGACTATTTCTGATGTGCCAGGAACTATGCTGGATGCTTGTACTTGTCTCATTTAATCCTCCCAACAACTCTAAGAAATGAGCAATATCGTTCCCATTTTATGGATAAGGAAATTGAGGCTCAGACAGATTAACTTGCTCATGATTAAGCTGATAGCAGATTGGAAGTAGTGATGGGATAAGAACTTTGGACTTAGATTCCAAAGATTATGCTTAGCCCACTAAACCAGTTCCTCTCATTCTTTCGCACTGAAGTACTACTAACCATAGAAGACGGAATTTGAACCAGTTGGGAGTGGGGAGTCCCGTGGGATTGCAGCTTCTGGTGTTGTAGAATGTAATTGTTCAATGCAAGTGCTAATTTTTAAGGTTTCATAAATGATGATGTTGCGATTAATTTCACAGTATACAGCTGATCCTCAAATAACATTGTTTTTGTTCAATGTAGTTTTGTTGTAACATTGATGAGAAAAATAATCAATTCCTGGCCAGAGTCACCATTTGTGTGAAGTTTGCAAATTTTGCCCATGTCTGTGTGCGTTTTGAGTTCTCCGGTTTCCTTCCATTTCCCAAAGATGTGCATGTTGGGTGAATGGGCATGTCTGTATTGCCCAGTCTGAGGGATTGTGGGCATGGATGTGAGTGCACCCTGAAATGGGATGATGTCTTGACCAGGGCGGGTTCCCAACTTGTTCCTTGAGGTGCTGAGATAGGCTCTGGCCACTTAAGACCTTAAACTGGAATAAGTGGGTATCTTAACTCTGTTTTTTGTTGCTATAAAGAAATACCTGAGGCTGTATAATTTATAAAGAAAAAAGATTTATTTGGCTCATCATTCTGCAGACTCTACAAGAAACATGACACTGACATCTGCATTTGGTGAGGGCCCCAGGTTGCTTCCATTCATTGCAGAAGGCAAAGGGGAGCTGGAGGTGGCATATGTAGAGATCACACTGTGAGAGAGGAAGCAAGATAAAAGGCAGGAGGCGCAAGTCTCTTTTTAACAAGAACCAGTAGAGCGAGAAGTCAACTCACTCATCCCTGAGGAAGGGTATTCATCTATTCATGAGAGATGCACCCCCATGACCCAAACACCTTCCATTAGGCCCCAAAATTCAACATGAGGTTTGGAAGGAACAAACCTCCAAACTACAGCATTCTGCTCCTGGCCCCCAAAATCTCATGTCCTTCTCACATGTAAATACTATCATTCCATCCCAATAGTCCCAAAAGTATTAACTTGTTCCAGCACCAACTTCAAAGTCCAAAGCCCAAAGTCTCAACTGAGACTCAGGGCAAGTTTCCTGAGACTTAGGATTGTAAAATCGAAAATGATTATTTACTTCCCAGACACAATGGTGTAACAGACATTTGGTAAACATTTCTATTTCAGAAGAAAGGAATGGGCCAAAAGCAAGGAAAGACAGGTCCCAAGCAAATCTGAAACTCAGCAGGGCAGGCAGTAAGTCTTAAAGCTCCAGAAATGAACTCCTTTGACTCCATGTCCTACATCCTGGGCACACCGGTGAGAGGTCGGTTCCCAAGGCCCAGGCAGCCCTGCCTCTGTGGCTTTGCAGGCTCAGTCCACTTGGCTGCTCTTGTGGGTTGCAGTCAAATGCCTGCAGCTTCTCCAGGCTGAGGTTGCACACTGCTGGTGGCTCTAATATTCTAGGGTCTGGAGGGTGGGTGGCCCCGCTTCTGCAGCTCCACTAGGCATTTTCCTTGTGGGGACTCTGAGGCAGTAGGTAAATAATGATCTTCTTGTTTTTATTAATCTTTCTTAAATGTATGTATAGCTCACATTTATTTCAATGTTTAATATTAGAAGTGTTTTGGTTTTTCTTTAGAAGTTTGGTGATGTTTTTGTGACCAGAAATATGCCATAGAACTTAACTTTTATTTATATCAATTAGCCTACAGTAAAATTGGTTTTGTTTTTTGGCATTTCACTAAGTGAGGACTTAGCCATATTTGTTTGTTTGAATAAAAAATATAATTGCTCCTTCATCTCTTTAAGTATAATTGACCCTCTAGAAGAGGAGACATGGTTAGACTATGGCTTTAAATGTCCTCTGAGTACCAATGGGTGTTAAGAATCTATCTGCTCTGAGGATTTGGGTACCAGTTTGAGAAATGCCAGGCTATGCAGTACTGCTTCTTTAGTGGAGGTTACAGAGCCACAGATGGTCATGTGTTTGGGGTGTTATCAAGGGGATTTGTGCACTCAGTAAAAGGTTAGACTAGGGGAGGCTTAATGACTGCTAATTTTCTATGGCATTAACGTAACATAATGATTGAGGGTAAGGTTATAGAGTCAGATGAGCCTTGGATTTGACTCCAACACCTGGCAGTTGTATGCTTTGGGGCAAGTTATTTAATGTCTTAAAGCCTTAGTTTCCAAATGAGTAAAGAGGAGTTAATTATACCTACCTCATAATGGGTGTTGGAAGGATTCAATTAGCTGGTATACTGGAAGCACTTAGCTCAGAGTCTGGCACATGTTAAATGTTCATAAATGGTGGCCATTGTTCTGTTTTTCCAAGGGGGCTCTGGGACAGGAGTGGAAATGAGCCCTCGGGCCATCTCCTTACACTTTCCTTCTCTGTGCTTGCTCCCCTCCCTGTTTTGCCCCAGTCGTAGGAGGTGATTGGAGCTCTGCCTGGCAAAACATGATGGACTGATCATGAGCCATTTCTTCTGCCACAAATAAAAATGTTTTGGCTCCTATTTCCTGCCTATGGCCTTGAACACCCTTGGAGGAACAGTCACCTGCACCGATGCGTTTCTTCCTCCCTCTAACTGCTCGGTAGGATGGGGTAATGGGCATGTTGTTTTGGCTGCAGCCAAAGGTGTCCACCAGGGCTTTATCACCACTTAATACTATGTAACAAGACAGGTAACAATTTGATCTTCTTATGTTTATCACAAATAAGGAGAGCAAGTGATAAAGTATAGTAAGGACATATGAATTCCACATAGAAAAAGAAAAAAGCCAATGAGAAAGTATTCTCTTTCTCTTTTTAATGAGTCAGACATTATAGCCACATTTCTTTGCTAACCAGTCATTTGTAATGCATAGAAATTTAGTCAGGTAGAGCCTGTCTTCCAGGTGAGCAGTGCCAAAACCAATTGATTGTCTCTGATGCTGCTTCTGTAACTGTGCCATGGCACTAGCCATAGTTATGAACATTCTGCTGCTCTGCGCTGCCTCAGAGCATTCCCCACGTGCCTTTGTGCCTTCTTGTCATTGTTATCAGTATTATCCTTACGATCAAAATACATTAATTTTGTTTTCTGTTTGAAAAAGCGTTGCACTAGGCAAAATTTGTGAACAGTCAGATCCCTGCCCCAAACAAATTTACGCTGTAAAGATCACAGTAAGAGGTGAGCAACTCTGAATAAACATATTGCTCAAATAAGCAGTGTCACAATGACTTCTTAGAATGGACCGTTCACGAGATAATCAGGCCTTGGGTAGGAAAACAGATAAAACAGAAGGTTACTGTTGATTAATGTTTTATTTTTGCTGAGCCAGTTTGATTCCCTTAACTACCATTTCTGTGGAGCAAAAGGGGCCAGCAAAGACCTTTCTGATAAAAGTTCAAAAAGTCTTATTGTAAGGGTGACAAAAATGTTAGTGAGTAGAGTCCTTATTGTGGATAATGGAATAGTTCCTCTTGGTGGAAATGGGCTGTTCTGCCAAGGGAACCCAAGGGAGTGATTGGGAGGTTTTTGTGTATTATGTAACCAAGTTTATTTTGGGAGCTCGGGAGCAGAGTGTGCTGCTGTCTTTAACTACGTGTGCTCTATGTCCATAATGACCACTTCATTCCTGGACTGTGTGGAACATCATCTACATTAGTGCTGGGTGAGCAGCCATGAAGAGGTGGTAAGGCACCAAAACTAGTGAGATGCTCCAATGATGCTTGTTGAACTCTGCCCAGAAGTAAACATCTTAATTTGGAAATGTAAAGATATTACCAGTTACACCAATCCATGGCATTTGGATTCCCGTTCACAAATGCATCCAAAAGCCCCTCACAATACTCAGCTTTTACTCTCTGAGTAAAAGTCACTATCTTTTGTAGTTTATTCACTTAAAATAAGTATTGACCAGAAATTCTTTATGAACTCATAGTGAAATTCTGTAGGCCTCAAACTTAAAACCCTAAATAGTTATGGCTTTATGTTTTGAAAGTTCGTGTCCTTCCTAGGATTTTCTCAGCTCTACTGGTGCCTACTTCCTTCTTCTTTATATTGTTCTGCAGCCTGCATTTTTCTGAATATGTTTCTTTCATTTTCACGAAGCTGGTGCTTGATCTGATCTCTCCACTTTCTTCTTAAAATGGTTTGGCAAGTATGAAAGTATAATTTTTACAATGGTAAAAATCATGATTCTCAGGCAAATGCAATTCTCAGGCAAATGCAAAACAAGCACATAACAATGATTTTATTTAATTCATTAAATAATGGAGGGTGCAGGTAAAACAGTAAAACCAGCCCCAAAAGCACTGGAAATGTGACATATATAGTCAATTCAACAAAGAAATGTTAGGATATAATTTCTGGGTTAGATGCAACACTGGTTAATGTCCAGCAGGTCCGTTGGTTCACACTGGTAGTCTATTTACCTGGATTAAATTTATTTATGTTTCTAGTAATAAAAATGTCCACGTTGGCCACTACAGAGTTGTAAATTGTTGTAAAAAGTGCGCCCTAGCACTGCACTGAAATTAAACCCAGTAATCTCCTATCAAAATATTGGAATAATATTTTTAGACACAATCTAGAGTCTCTCACATTGCAAAAATAAAAAAAGAAAAATAAAAAAACAAAAATATTCTCTTCTCATCTCAATTCATTTCTTCCCTGTTGCTCTCATCCCCTTTCATAGCCAAAGTAGTAGAAAGAGTTGTCTAGTTTCACTGGCTTCATTTCCTCACCTCTCACTTACTCTCCAGTCCACTCCGATATGAATTCTAGTGCCATCATTTTTTTCTCATCTTCTGCTGTGGTCACCAGTGAACTACATCTTTCTAGATCCAATGAATGTTTTTTATTCCTTATCTTATCCGACCTTTCAGCAGCTTTTGAATTTAACCACACATTCCTTGATACATTCTCTTCCTTTGGCTTCTGGGCCCTAATACTCTCCTGGCTTTTCGCCTGCTTCTTAGGATCCTTCTTCTCTGTCTCCTTGGCAGGCTTATTCTGTACTGCTCTGACATTAAGTGTTGGGATTTCTCCATGTTGGGTTCTAGACCCTCCTCTGTTCTTCAGTACTTTCTTCTCAGACAACACCCACGCTCATAACTTCAGTTATTCCCATTTGCAGATGAAATACACATTTGTTATCTCCAGGCTACATACTTCTGCTCATATACCTGCCTGCTTGCTTGACACCCTCTTTTGAATTCCTAGACATTTCAAGTTTCACCACTGTCTGTCAAGGTCTAGCACAGTGATTGATAGGTCATAGGAGTCCAAAAAATGCCTATTGAATGATGAGTGAATGCATAGAACCAACCCGCCTGGAGAGGGGGAATTAGAAAGTGTTTCCTGCTGGGCATGGTGACTCATGCCAACACTTCGGAAGGCTGAGGCAGGTGTATCATTTGAGCCCATTAGTTCCAGACCAGCCTGGGAAACTTAGCGAGGCCCTGTCTCTACAAAATAAAAAAATTAGCCGGGCATGGTGGTGCACTCCTGTAGCCCCAGCCACTTGGGTGGGTGAGGCAAGCAGGTTGCTTGAGCTCAGGAGGTTGAGGCTGCAGTGAGTTGTAATCATATCACTGTACTCCAGCCTGGGCAACAGAGTGACAGCCTGTCTCAAAATAAAATAAGAAAAAAGAGAAGAGAGAGAGAGAGAGAGAGAGAGAGAGAGAGAGAGAGAGAGAGAGA
>NC_045437.1:51257513-51313389 GCF_002776525.5 Piliocolobus tephrosceles
GAGAGAGAGAGAGAGAGAGAGAGAGAGAGAGAGAGAGAGAGAGAGAGGAAGGAAGGAAGGAAGGAAGGAAGGAAGGAAGGAAGGAAGGAAGGAAGGAAGGAGAAGGGAAGGGGAAGGGAAAGGGGAAAGGGAAGAAGAAAAGCAGAAAGGAAAGAAAGAGAGAGAAAGAAAGAAAAGAAAAGAAAGAAAGTTTCCTGATGCAAATTGTGAAGGATAAGAGGGAATTTGCCTGGAATATGAAACAAGGGAAACTCCAGGTAGAGGATGCAGTATGAATATGAGCAAAAATCCTGGTCTGTAGTTTGTGGAAACTGAGAAATAGTGTTGCTAGAGCAAAGGAGGCAAGTGCAACGAACAAGGCTGAAAAATAAACAGGAGGCAGATAATTGCTTCTTCATCCAATGAGAGCTTTTTCTGAATTTCAAAAGTATTTCATACATAACACTTATGACACGATATACTTATTATGTTCTTTGACATCTCTGTGGGATGCAAGGGCAGAGTTTGATTGTTACTTACCTTTGTGTCCTCAGCTCCTGACTTTATCATTGATATAAATGGCAGGCAGCTGAGAAGGAAGAGGATTAATTAACCATCTTGCTGACTATTCCTTAAGCAAGAATAGGTGACACCTAGCATAAAAATATAACATAGTCCAAATTTATGCTGACAAAAACTGTAGTGGTAGAGGAGAACAAGGATCTCTAACACTCCTTTCCTCTGCCCAGGCCAGTGTGGGACATATTTTGGTGTCCTTTCTTTCCTTACATCAAAGTAACAAAACTAAAGGTGCTAAAGGTATCAAATCTAGAATAGAAGTTCTAGCTGATCCTTGCATAATCCTGGTGCCTGTAGTGATAAATTAACATATATTAATGTTGTTTCTAAAAAACCATCCTATACTGAGCAGAATAATAGTAGAGATGAAGCCTGAAAATGGCTTATTTTTACTTCCAAGAAAAGTAGAAACAAACACATGTAACCTATGACTGAGTCCTTAGGAGGAAAGACAAAATGAAGCTTTATCTGTAATATTCACCTTGAAATTAAGGTAGCAAATATCCCAGATCTTTATAAGATGTTTTTTCCTTCCTCTGATTGTAAAAAAAATACTAATATGTGTTCAGTATGAAGTAGGATGAAAGAAAAATTATGAAAAATTTCACTAACCAGAGATAAACAGTTAATATTCTGTGTATATTCTTCCAGATAGTTTTAAATACAAACATAAACACACATATGCACATATATGTTTTATAACAGAGGTTATGTTGTACATGCTATTAAATAACCTGACTTTCTACCTTATTGTATCAGAGATCATTTATAAATTGTTATTTTTAAAGTTCACATAGGATATAGTCCACATATGTATACTTTGTGATTTATTTGTCAGTCGGTCAACCAACAAATTTTGATTGAGTCTTACTTCATACCAACAACTTTTCTAGATATTGAGGCTATGCCAGTGTACAGAATGGAGACCCTGTCATCAGTTTATTTACTTTTAACTTGGCAACAGAGGAACAGAAAATGAACTCATAAATAAGTAAAATAAATTCAGGCATTAGTGAGCGCTATAAAGGAGATAAAGGACAGTGATGTGCTAAAGAGTCACAAGAGTCACTTCAATTTCTGATAAGATGGCAGACTAAATAGTCTCAAAATAAGCTCTCTTGTACTATCCCAATACACAGTTCAGAGAGAATACAGATTTTTTTTTGAATGCACAGTCAAACTAGCAAGAAAGTAAGGACAATCCTAAAAATCCAAAGATAAAAACTAAACAATTATTTAGAATAATGCTTCGCACTGAATCTCCCTGAGACCATCTACCAATATGGAATTGTAATGGCAACACCCCGGAGAGGAGGCGAAGATGGAGCCTGTGCAAGGAGAAGCATGAGAAGGGGCAAGTCCCATAAACTCAGGGCCCTGAAGTGCTACCCTCTCCATGAAACTGCCTTTAAGGAGATGACGAGAGAACTCTTTGTTTTAAATCCAGGAGAAAGGAAAAAATAATGGTCTCTCTTGAGAATTCGTCATGACAGCCCTGCCCTTGTGTGGGTTTGAGGTTTAAATTTATACCACCTGCATGAACTGGGAAACCCTAAACCAAGAAAATGACACAGTAGTCCCAGTCTGGCAGTGCCTGGGCACCTGGCCAAAGCCAAAGAAAATCCTCTGCTGAGTGTGAACTGAGGGCCTTCTGAATTCCGACAGGTTTTAGTTGCTCAAGTAGGTCAAACATATTGAAAGTCATATAAGAAACGTGCCACCATGACTGAGATTTAAAAAACATTGACAGTTTTAAATGTTCATAGAATAAATGGGAAAACATTAATAATTAAGGACCTAAGTATACAACTTAATAAGTCGGGGGAAGAAGACAGAAAGAAGAAAGAAAGAAAATAAACTATAGAAATAAGTAAAAACAAGGATATAATAAGGAGATTCAAGCATACTAGAAAGTGGGTTATTTTAAGGCCTAATTAAATAGACAAACCTTGGCAAGAATGATCAACAAAAATGGAGAGAAGGTGCAAAGAATATTAGAAAGTGAAAGGGGTACAACACTGATATGGTAGAGAATAAAAAGAAGTTAATGTCACAGAATGAATTTGTGACAGTAAATATGAAAACAGATAAAATGGACAATTTTCTATAAAATCAAAACAAAAAATTGATTGTAGAATAAGTAGAAAACCCGAAAAGGTCTATTACTATTCCAGAAATTGGATCACAACATAAAAATCCACCCACTGAACACACAGTGAGAAAGTGCTGTGGGTAGCGGATAGGAGAAGGGTGCCCTCATCTAGGCTCAAAGACTTCCTCAACTGGTACATTTCAGTTGAAACCTCAGTGGTAAGAAGAAGTGAGCTATGCAAAGGTCTGGAGAACAAAATTCCAAATATAAGGAATATCAAATGCAAAGCATCTGAGGCAGTGAGAGAAACAAAAAACGCAGAGATAAATGAACAGAAATAAAAGTTAAATGAAATAAAAAAATAAAATTCATATACTTGTAAATTCCTAAACAGCTAACATTTATTAAGTTCAAATCTGTGCAAGTCACAGAGCTCTGAGTTTTATACTCATGATTCCCAGTCTTCAAACATCTTTGCAAGGTAGGTTCTTTCCCCATTTTGTAGAAGGGGTAGCTGAGGCTTCGTGAGTTTAAAGAAAGTGGCCCACAGACACAGAGCTATTGAGTAGCAGATCCAGGACTCAAACTGGTCTGATATCTAAGTCCGAGGTTTGAACCACTTGTGCTGTGCCTGAGGAGAAAGTGCCAAAAATAAATGCCAAAGACTGGAGCAAAGGCTTTCATGTGTGGTCACTGGTTCAGCAGCATCAACATCTCCTGGGACTTTGTTAAACATGTAACTTCTCAGGTCCTCAGGCCTCATCCCAGACTTGAATCAGAAACTCTGGGGGGTTGTGTCCAGTAATCCGTGTTTTAACAAACACTTTAGGTGGTAACCTCTGGTCTAGAGCAACTAGAAAGGTAGAATGTGGTGATGACAATGACATGGACCTAAAAGTTAGACAAACTGGACCCCTGGTTTGAGTCCAGCTCTGCCACTTCCTTATATATGATCTTATACATCACTTAAAATTTCTTAGCCTCAGGTCTCTTATCCATAAAATGTAGATAATTATGGTACGTATGTGCAGGTTTTTGTGAGAATTAAGTAAAATAAATGTAAATATTAGTAAATCAATGTGCTGGCACATGGTAAGTGTTCAATAAATGTTCTCAATACATATTTGCTGATATTCCTCTCTCTCTCTCATGCCTGGAGTCTGTCTTCCCTTAGCCTTTCCACAGGTACTCTGCATCCTCACTTTGTACTGTGGTAGAGGAATTAGAAAGATGGAACTATCTGGAGTCTTTGAGTCCAGGTGAAAGATGATAGTATAATATAGTAACTATACTAGAGCAATAGGAGTGGAAAAACAGAAGGGGAGGACTCAAGAGTAGTGTCTAAGGAAGCACCGTTGGAGCTTGGTGCCTGATCAGATGTGGAGAACAGCAAAACAAAGAGAGATGACTGTGGGCCTCTAGTTTGGCTGATAAGCGAACTGTGGTTCCAGTGACAAAATAAATTTAGCTGCAAGAACAGGCTTGGGGTTATGATAATGTGTTCATATTTATATTTAGACAAGTGAGTGTGAAGGTGTGTGGGTGGCAGACAGAAAGAGAGAGAGAGACTGGAACCATAATATCAGTTGACAACCTGATGTTCCTTGTAATGGAAATTGCCACCTTCTTTCTGTGGGTACCAATGTGATGGAGAACGGTGCTACTTGCCAGCCAGCAGGCCCTGCTGGTCATGCCACATTCTGTTGATACCCAGCAATCATGGCTAGTGCTAAGTACAGCCTTAACACAAGGAAGTATCATTCAGGAGACAGACTGCAGGAAGGGAATGAAGCCATCACTAATGAATAGGCTAATAGGACTTGATGAGCAGTGAAAATCAATGAGGTACAAACTGACTGCCTTAAAAAATGAGCAAGGTAAAAATGGAAGAGTGCCAAGCCACAGTTTATCTCCAGTGTGTGCTAGTCCTCACGTACTGAAACAGAATTCACACTAATCTTGCACCGTCCCTGACATGGTCATGGGTCATGATTATGGATCATGGGTCATGGTCATCAATTCAGTTTATCCAATTCCATAGTATTAATTATGCATCTAAGTACTGTGGGCTAAGATGCATAATTTATATTAATTATGGGCTAAGTACTGTGCAAGACACAGAGAATGCAATTTTTGCCACTCTTCCTTCTCTGCATCATCATCACTATTATTTTATCACTTGACATTACCTATAAAGTGCCAATAGATCTCTTTAGCTGCTGCCTGTCTTGCAAAATTGAATCACTGTACTCAATTAAGACTCTTTATTTGTTATTTTTATCTGTCCTCCAGCCAGCACATGCTGTGTCTGTGTCACTTTACACCATTATCTCTAGAACAGGGAGCCCCTATGACATCTGAAGCTCAAATTCTCTTGAGTACAATTCTCAGGATCTCTGTGGCCAGGCTTCACGTTGGGCTCATGAGTGCATTAAAAGAGGTCCAAATCCACAGAAGTGAAGGTATTGATGATGACTAAGATCTCCCACCCTGATTTCCTACCTAAGAAAGCAAGTGAAAAATAAGCCCTTCCCAGACAAACCCAAAGCCCTTGGAGTGTAGGCAAATCCTCCTCTGGACACAGCTACTAAAGGATTCTGAGTTGACAAGATGAATTTAGCTGGTTCTGCATCTTACATAGTGCCACACAGTGCAATGATCAGATTAGAAGCCTTGTATTCTGTTCCTGGCTCTGCTTTCTTGGGTAAATCAGTGCATTTTTCTGGGTCCCAGCTTTCTCACCTGTAAAAATGACCACATTCAAAGCAAGCCAGAGCATTTTCATGTCTAAGCTTCTCCATAACTTAGTTACTCACTAACTGCTTTAAGTAAAGAAGGCACAAATTAATGTTTTACATTTTCAGGAATGTATATCCCCACCCAATGTCATATCCCTTTTTGGTAATCTAAGTTGCTTGCTTGCATCTGAAGGCCCCGGGCAAGCCACACATGGATTTCTTTGTGTAAGAGCAGAAGCACATGCTAGTCCTTTGTCTGCATAGAAGTGGATTCTAGCATAGAAGCCATGCCCCGCTCATGGGGCCTTTGTGGTGCTCTGTTGTCTACCATGGATCCTCTGATGTGTGACTGCCTAATAGGACCGTTAGCAGCCTGAACCACCTTAGTTTTCGGCGTTTGTGCCTTCTGGTTTCAAGGCTGCTACTTCTCTTGACAAGTGGTGTCTGCAAATACCCAGACCTCTGTGTCTGCCTGGATTTCTGAAGTCATGCTTTGACTAAACCATCCCCTTGATGGTCCCTACCTCCTGGTGGCTCCTCACACCTGTCCCAGATCCTGGGAGACTGCCTCCATTCTCAACGCATTTGGTTAGCTCACGCCCAACACCTTGGCCTGTGTCTATGACTCGTGACCTCCCATTGTCAAGATAACATGCAGATAGGATTACACAGAATGGTTCTTGACTGGCCTGAAAGAGACTGTTCACTCAGTTGGAGGCTGAGAAGAGTTATCAATGATAATTTCTAAAGCTGTATTCATTTCTTGCTATTTGGTGTGTTCTAAAGACTCTACTAGGATAAAGGAATGGAAAAGATTTGAACTTGTTCTGCCTTTCTGATTAAAAACTGGCTCACAAAATTTGCTCTAGTTTAGACCTCTGCTTAAGGTCTAGCACGGCCACCTTTATTATAGGAGGCAACTTGAGCTAAGCAAAACGAATAGGAACTGCATATTGTAAGCAAGGAATATTACTTGTGTCATTTTTGGCTGCCAAAAAAATACCAGGAAAATTACAAAGTAATAGTTACCACTGTGAAAGAGAATAGGAAATAAAATGAACTTTTTATGCCTAAGGAAAAGCTTTCCATTCCCATTATTTTTACAGGGCAGTACAGGAGCCTTCTGTGGGTCTTGGCACCAGATATCACATAAACAATCATTTACACACGCTCGGAATCCAAATATACTCTGTTCCTGGGGTCTGCATCTATTACCTTGACAGGAACAGAGAAAGGGTTTTAATCAGATTTATTTTATATGTAGAAATTGCCTCTTTTGTCAGCAGGAAAGAAATCTAGTCAAATGGATAATCTTTTAAAAAGCAACATAAGCATGTCTAGAACCAAATCACACCCTATAAGACTCAGGCTTTCTTTCTTTTCTCCCACTTCCCCCCAAATTTACCACACAAACTTGGAAATGACCTGCCTTCTCATTGCTTAAAGCACTGACAGGATCCCACAGAAAAGGAGAAAAGTTGGTGTCCAATTAAGCTCCGCATGTACCTTCAACTTCTGTTGAGAAATTTAAAGAAGAAAAGGCTTCAGGTGGTAGTGCAATATTTAACATGTCTCCATAGCCTTTCCTACTTTACTTCAGGGTCAAAATCTGTAGGGTCTAGACAGGGCATTGATGGAGCATCCTGGAACTGATAGAAGGTTGTCGGTCTGGAGCTGGGAAAAATCCATAGACTAGGAAAAATATATATATTATTATAAGGAATTGGCTTCTATGATTATGAAGGCTGAGAAGTCTCAAGATCTGTGGTCAGCTAGCTGGAGACCCACCCAGGAGAGCCAATGGTGCAGTTCCAGTCTGAGTCTGAAGGCCTGCAAAACAGAAGAGCCAGTGGTTTCAGTTTGAGTCCAAGTCCGAAGGCAGGAGAAAACCTGTTTCCTAGCTCAGAAACACCCTCATAGACACACCCAGAAAAATCTTTAACCAAATACCTGGGAACCCTCTAGTCCAGTCACTGTAACATAAAAAATTATCCATCACATGGAAACAGTAAAGAAATGTAAGACATGATTATAAATTCATTGATTCAGTTCAATTTAGGACCAGATGAATTCATAGATGAGAAAACACACTCAGATTGGTGTGGCTCACTTGGACGGCAGTTTATTTCTGGAGAGCCTATCACTGACCTGGTCAGCATTTCAGGCAGACAAAGAAGGAGTTGCTTTATTCGGTCCCTACACAATGAGAAGATTAGACTGTAAGCTCCTCTGGGAGTAATGACACATCTTGTACTGGATGAGTTCTGGCATATGAAGACGCTGTAGAAAAACCTAAATCTCCTTATTTGTAGCTCTGAGCTATCTTTGTTATGTTTTGTCTAGCGGCCAGTGTGAAGTTGTTTTGGAAAGGAGCAAAAAGGTGAGGGATCAAGAACAAAATGCAAATATCTTTGAATGGTGTTTGTGATGAGCAGCCCAGGCTACTTCTAGGTGAATTGTGGTGGTCATTTTCATTAAGTAGGTAACAAGCGTCTGAATCCCATGGTAAAAAACAGAGAATTTTGCAACCAAAAATTTGCATTCAATTCTGGCTCTGCCATTTCCTACTAGTGAGATTTTTAGTATGCTCCTTAGCCTCTCTGAGGCAAATTTTATTCATCTATTAAACAAGGATAATAACACTTGCTTGTCTTCTTGTCTTATGTGGTATTTGAGAAGGTAAAAAAAAAAAAAAAAGATAATGAAAGGGATTTGTAAATACAATGTAGAATGTGAAATAAATACATCCATTCTGCAAACATAACTTGACACTTGAATTAAGTGACTTCAGCTCTCAAAAATTTAATAATCTAATCTAATAACCAGCTATGTGTGTGCTTGTTTATGAGGGGACGCATATTCACTGAGGTCTGGGGACCAAGGGTAAGTGGTAAATGATGCCTAGAGAAGCAACTTTAAAAGCAAGGGCAATAGAAATAGTCTGTCTCATAGGTTAAATTCCTTTCAGATTTGGTGCCCAGAAAACAAGTATAGGAGTGGGTGGAGGGTTGGAAGAGTTTCTATGAGAAGTAAAGTAAATACCTATGATATGGTTTGGCTGTGTCCTCACCCAAATCTCAACTTGAATTGTATCTCCCAGAATTCTCACATGTTGTGGGAGGGACTGAGGGGGAGGTAATTGAATCATGGGGGCCGATCTTTCCCGTGTTTTTCTTGTGATAGTGAATAAGTGTCACGAGATCTCATGGGTTTATCGGGTTTCTGCTTTTGCATCCTTCTCATTTTCTCTTGCTGCCACCATGTAAGAAGTACCTTTTGCCTCCCGCCTGATTCTGAGGCCTCCCCAACCATGTGGAACTGTAAGTCCAATTAGACTTCTTTTTCTTCCCAGTCTCGGGTATGTCTTTATCAGCAGTGTGAAAATGGTCTAAGACAACAGATTCTCGTCATCTCTGTATAACTCAGAACGTTGAGAGTTCAGCTCCTGTGCTTGTGGTCTACTTTCAAAATATCAGTCTTTCTTCTTTCATTATCACTTTCTAGGAAGTCCAATAAGAAAAACTGAAACTGGGATTAGAAAATCACTTTGACTTCAAAGGGATATTAGATGGCCTATAGTTTTTATTTATCTAATGATTCTTAGTTCAAGTATGAATATACAGATATATTTTAAATTGTCCCATTGCCCTTAAACATTAATACGCAAATGTGTCTATTGGTTCTAGACTCCCACCTGTTTAACAGTGAGAAGACCACCAGTCTTACAGATCCCTCTTTCAATAGTTCCAGGAATCTGTGGGCATACACACATATGTGCCTAGGCCAGTGATTTCCATTTCTTGCCAATGCTGGCCAGCTATTTCAATATATTGGAATCTCTGAAGTTAAAACTTTATTCTTAAAGCTATATTTTCATTGTGACAGCCTGCTTTTACACAGTTGCAAATTAATGGTGCCCAATATGATGGAACTGGAGCATGATAGCTGTGCCTCAGGATGGGAGATCTTGCCACTGCACTTATAAAGTGAGTAGGGGACACTCCAGTTTTAAGCTTAGCTGGGTATTGAAGAAGGAACCCCATTAAGGATGCCTGATCCCAATGGGCCATAGTATTTAATGCCATGATATACTTCAATAGGTATACTTACTTTTTTTTCTAGGTGAGCAAACAGAATGGTAGGATGCCAGAGTTGGAACGTCTATGATATCCTCCACCACATTTAATTTAGACTCTTTACTCATCTACAATTCTCAGGCTTGCTTCTGGTTTAGATTTGTTTATTTTTTTTTTAGTGCAGTATTTTTTCTAAATTTATTTTTAATTGACAAATAATAGTTGTGTCTCTTTATGGAGTACAATGCAATGGTTTGATCTATGTATCCATTGTGGAAAGATTCCATCAGACTAGTTAACACTTTATCATCACTTCACCAACTTGCCATTTTTTTGTGGTAAGAAATGTTAAAAATCTATTCTTTTAGTAATTTTGAAATGTACAACATATTATTAACTATGGTCACCATGCAGTTGCAAGAGATCACTTCTCCAGTTTAACCGAAACTGTCCTCTTTTGTCAACATCTTTCCTTTTCCCTCTCTTTCCTCCAACTTTGTAGCATCTAGTGACCACCTTTCTGCTCTCTGCTTCTGTGAATTTGACTTTTTTAGATTCTACCTATGAGATCACGCAATATTTGTCTTTCTGTGCCTGGCTTACTTTATTTAGCACACTATCTTCCAGTTCCATCCATATTGTTACAAATTACAGAATTTCCTTCCTTTTAAGGTTGTGCAGTATTCCATTGTGTCTATACCACATTTTCTTTATCCATATATCTCCTGATGGACACTTAGGTCACTTCCATACTTTGGCAATTGTAAGAAATGCTGAAATGCATCGATTTACTTTTTAAAGATTTATCCCCTCTGTTGGGGTTGTCTCAACATATCTGATACATTTGATGACTATATCCCAAGGGTTAACAGGCTTTAATTCAGCATGTTCTTCAGATGCAGTGTAAAGTGATGGATGAAAATAGATGTGCAGGTGATGGGGTGTTGCCTTCCTATACTCTACTAGGTGAGCCCTAGCTCCAGCCTAACCAAAGCCCATGTTACTATTCTCAAACCACTTTAGGGTTCGTTTTCACTTTTGGACACAGTCAAATCTCTTTTTGTTACAGGGTCTTTGCATTTATTTTTTTCTCTTCTGAGAACCCTGTCCCCCTGATGATTGCTCAAGTCTCAGCTTAACTGTCACCTCCTCAGAGAGGCATTTTCTTTCTATTATATTACTCTATTTATTTATTCTTCAGCACTTTTCATAGTCTGCATTGATTTTATTTCCCTGTTCCCTTGTTTCATGTAAGAGCCACAAGAGCAGCAGCCTTGCCTGTCACCACTATATCCCAGGGTCTAACATAGTGAAGGGCAGAATACATAATAATAACAGTTAACATTTATTGGGCACTTACTATTTGTAAAGTACTGTACTAAGTACTTTTACATCTATTAACTCACCTAATCTTAATTTGCTCCTTTTTTACAGATGAGGAAGCTGGAACTTGTAGAGGATTTAAGAACCTAGCCACACATTAAGCACTTGGTAAGAGATGAAGCTATCTATGGTTTGGTGACTCCAAGTTTTCAGGTTTACATTATTCTGCCTCTCCTCATCTGCTTCTGCAGGTGGTCACGTTAGCACAGATCAAGGTCATGCCATGGTCCCAGTACCTTTTTTCTTTTCAAAAGTTATCTCAAGTTGTATTCATTTGCCTTTGAAGAAAACGTACTATTTTCCCCTCTAGCTAGCATGATGTCTTACACTGGGGGACTATGTCCTAGGTCACCAAAGGTGTCAAAAGGCTTTTCAGCCCTGGCTTTCCAGATCTGTGCACATGTATCCTCTCCAGAATGACCAGTCAGTCACTGGTAGGAGGATGGTCTTGCCTCTCTTGCTCATTCTACAGTCCACAGACTACTGCCAGAGGCCTTTTTCCTCTCCATGTGTAAGCCTTCTTATTTCTCTCATATGGGTGGTATCTGTTCTGATGTTACAAATATTTTTTTCTCATTCTCTTTGTGTACACTATGTGTGCTGATTTTTCCTCCGTGTTTGCCTGCCATACTGACGCCAGCTCTCTCTGCACTTAATGCCCCCCTCTTACTCCACGAGATGGGGCAGCCAACTGCCCAGACTTTAGAGGGACTCAAAAGAGATGGTTTCTTTTTTACCCTGTGATACCCTTTTTCCATTCCCTGGTAAGCTGTTCCTCCAGTGCTGTCTCTGGGGGACATGTTGCTGCTCTTGCCTGGAGCTGCACTGGTTACTCGGTCTGGGCTCATGTACAGCTCTAATTCAATTTACAACGCAGTTACATAACTGTTCCCAGTCTCCAGCTGACCTTGATGTCAAGCAGCGGTCAAGTTGTACCAGCCCAGAGAAAGGAGGAGGAATCTCTGGTCAGCCCTTGAGAACATTTTAGCTGGGGTTCTGGAATGGAATGTGGCACCAAAAGGCCAAACCAGACCAGTAAATTCTTTGGAAGGTTGAAAAGCAAGTGTTGTTGATTTTTGTAAGATGGATGCTGTTGACTTTCAGGGCAATCCTGTGTCACTCAGGATTGTGTTCTTGGACCAAAGATGAGGGTGCTGTCCTCTTTTCCCATGAATCACTGTAAGTGGATGAGTCTTTCAGCCTCAATGGGAAGTGCTCCTAGGAGTGTCTTGGCTTGGAAACTTCTCAAGGACAAACTTTTAGCACATTCTTTTCTGAAGAGTTCTGGTTCTACTCAGTTCTAAACAGTGACAAGAATAGCTAAGCTAAGTTTTTCTTCTGTTCTTAATAAAGCCAGGAAGCCAGGGGTTTCAGCAAAAAACAAACAAACAAACAAACAAAAAAAAACCCCACAAACTAAAGCCTGGGCAAATCGGTCAAAATTTCAGAAAGTCAGTAGTATGAAGACTCTCTAGGAGCAAGTACTCTGTTTATTTTGTTCTCTGCTATATCTTTACACCATGAATAATATCTGGTATGGACTAGGTACTCAGAGAATATTTGCTGGATGATTGTATAATAGGATTTGTGGATTGTGACAAGTGATCTTTTTCTAGTTAATCTGGCAAAGGCTACCATACTAGAGATTTTCAGAAGTCTGCTTTACATATTTTAATCATATATGTGTCTGTGCAAATACAATGCTAGATAAATATTCTACAAATGTATATATATACAAATGTCTGTATCAATCATGATTAGTGATCATTAACTGGTTACTCATCTATGATAAGCACATTAGTAGATTGTGCCTGGATTTAAACATTGCCTTAAATAAACACCATTCATTTATACTAATTCAACTATCCTCATTGACAGAACTAGAGTCATGGGACTTGTGAGTCAAGGAACAAAAGGTTCCTTCCTTAGAAGGACCTCATACTTGGTTTAGTGCTCTTCAAATTAATAATAAGTTTTGAACAAGATGACCCTATATTCATTTTACACTGGACCCCACAAAGGTAATTCTGCCAGAAGTATAGAGAGAGCAAGTGTAGAAAGATACTATCTAATATCACCTTTTATATGCTAACAGCCCTGAGTGAGAACAGTTGCTTACTGACTATGGCAACAACTAGGATAACATGTGGTATGGTTTGGATGTATCCCAACCCAGATCTCATCTTGAATTTTCACATGTTGTGGGAGGGACCCAGTGGGAAGTAATTGAATCATGGGGCAAGTCTTTCCCATGCTGTTCTCGTGATAGTGAATCAGCTTCATGAGATCTGATAGTTTTAAAAAGGAGAGTTCCCCTGCACAAGCTCCTCTCTCTTTCCTTGTGACCATCCACGTAAGATGTGATTTGCTCCTCCTTGCCTTCCGCTATGATTGTGAAGCCTCCCCAGCCATGTAGAACTGTAAGTCCAATTAAACCTTTCTTTAGTAAATTGCCCAGTCTCGGGTATGCCTTTATTAGCAGCGTGAAAATAGGCTAATACATCATGCATATCAAGAAAGGATTAATCTACTACTAGTTCAAGACATTAACTGATTAATTAACTCTACTAATGACAAATGCATCACATATATATTCTTTCAAAAAGAATAATCCAGAATATAATTCATGAATTCACTGGTAGCTCTTCTTTGCTGTGAACTATCTCTGCTTTAACAATCTTTGCCTTCCAAAATTCAATAAATTTAAGAGGCCATAAATGTTAATAAATCATCCATATTGCTTATCTTTTTTGACAGCACAACCATTCTCATTCCTGAAAATTCCTATTGTTTTGTCTGTATCACATTTTAGTGCTTGATCAAAATGAATTTTGAATTTGAATACATGCTGCAATCTAGTTCTTTGTAAAGGTTTTCTACATCAAGTAATTTTCAAAATTTTACCCCCCAGAAAGTGTAGATAGGGCAACATATATAATGCTAATTTTTAAAATATTACATCGCCTGACACTAGGCACATAATAGCCAATGAGTAAATACCTAATTAAGTAAATTGAACTAACAGTTAGTAATTTCCTACGTACCATGCAGGAACATACACATAGTAACTTTCATGTATCTTTTCTTAAGTAAAGGTTAAACTCCTAAAGAGCTGTTTTTGCTCAAAAAATTTTAAAGTTGCCAAATATTAGATGGTAGCCTACACATGCTGGTTATATAAAAACAAATTCAAACCTCTTTGTATTTTTCAAAATAGAAAACTGAAGAAATTTTTTAAAAAGTCAAACCTTTGAAACACATAGTGATCTTTAGGTAGATTTCATTTTTACAACGTCGCCTCATTTCAAAGCACACCAACTGCTCCAGCTTGGCTTTGCTGAACCATTTAACACCCATTTGCATCTCAGAAAGTTTCCTGTGTTTATAATTACAAAGGATATTTCATGACAACCTGTTTGTTGTTTATTTATTTATTTATTACAAACATCAAGTCACTCAGCACGTTGGCTGAGCAGAGCAGGTTCATTCTCATGCACATCTTGATACATAACTGAAGTTGTTGCTTTAAGTCAAGCTGAGGCCAGATCCTCACAGCCAGACAGTTCTTAATTGCTTCATTTTTGAGATAGGGATTTTCTGAAATATATTTTCTTGCAGAGGAGAAAAGATTTTAAAACTTTGCTTTCACTTCACACTGGGAACAAGGAACAAGCAGATGGAAAATAATGAGTTTCTTCAATACTGTCTTGGCTGGAGAAATATTTTCTTAGACTCCACCTTTTTCTACATGTGCCAGCAACACCAAAATCCTGTTTGCCATTAGTTTGATTCTTGTTAACTACACTTCATTCCTCTTTGGGTAGAGTAAATCACAGATGGAGTGCCATATCATCATGGTGCCCAGATAGAAAAAAATGTTCGCAAACTTTGACATCAATAAAGAATCTAAAATTCAAACTCATACCACCATATGCATCCTAGCAAAGAGAGTAATCATTTATACTGTTCTTTTGAAAAGAGACTAAAGTCTTTCATTTAAAATTTCTTCATTTAAAAACATCTCCATTGAAAAACAAAACTAAAACTAAAAAAATACAACGAAATAATGACTTGCCACATGTAAGTGGGCTAAATTAGAGTAAATAGTATCTGAAAAGAATCAACTTAAAGTGTTTAAATAGCTACTAATTTCATCATAAAAATAATCTTAAGACTGCATGTACAGGCTTAAAGGAAAAAATTAGACCAAAGTGGAAAGCAGAAGGCATCTTAGAAACATCTACATCTCCTATCATTTTCCACAAGGAAATTGCATAAAAATCCTCTCCTTGAGAAAATTCAATCCTCCACATGCTACAGGAAAGTAACCCTCTTTTCTTATTTTCAAGTTTCTCAAATTCAGATCCAGTTTAAGTGGCTTCTCCCAGATCTTTCACGTTTCCCTGGTTTTTAAGACATATTATCACCATGAATGTTCTTCTTCATTCAAAACATGAAACACTTTCAGGAAATCTACATCCAATAACAATTACATAAGTAGGGACTCATTCCAAAGAGGAAAAGAAAAAAGAAAAAGAGAAGCTTAAAGGGATTGGCTAAAGTGGGTGATCTACTAGGATGCTGGGAACAAGTGATTCTCTGGTGAAACGCCTCGAACACATTTTTGTTTTCAGTGAGCCTGAAAGCCTGAAGGGGATTGACCTGAGGAGGATGGCATGAAAAAGTGACAAAGTGAGCAGGCTGGTACATGTCCAGTATGCAACCCTAACTGCTGATCAATGATCTCTAACCAATCATTTGGAAGAGTTGGTAACTTATCCTCTAGTGTAATTTTTCAAAGACACTGATGTCATTATGGGTAAATAAGAATTTGACATTGAAACCCACCCCCCCCAAGATTTAGGGAAGTGAAATGAATTATGAATGACTGTCTCTGTCTATTTTCTGCTGCTATAACAGAATGCCACTGACTGGGTGATTTATAAAGAAAAAAATTTATTTGGCTCATGGTTCTAGAGCCGTGATTCATCTTGAGGCAAATTCTCTCCAGCTGTGAGCCTGTGAAATCAAAACAAGTTATCTACTTTCAAAATACAGTGATAGGACAGATGTAGGATAGACATTCCCATTCCAAAAGGAAGAAATAGGCAAGAAGAAAAGCATAACTGGTCTCAAGTAAGTTCAAAGCCCAACAGGGAAAACAATATTAAGTGTTAAAGCTGGAGAATAATCTCCTTTGACTCCATGTCCCACTTCCTGAATACATTGGGGTGGGAATTGGGCCCCTAGGACCTCACATAACCTTACCCCCATGTCTTTGCTGAGCTTAGCCCACTCGGCTCTCAGGCGTTGGAATCTCATGCTTGCAGCTCTCCTGGGCTAACATTGCACATTGACAGCTCTACAGTTCTTGGGTCTCAGTGGCCATCCCAATGGTAAAGCTCCACTAGGCATCACAGTAGTGGGGACTCTCTGTGGTGACTCCACTCTTGCAGCAGGTTTCTGCCTGGGGCCCCCAGATTATTCATGACATCCATTGAAATCTAGGTGGAGGTAGCCATGCCCCCAAACCTACAGACTGAACACCATATGGATGCTATGAAGGATGGATTACTGCTTGCATACTCCAGAGTGGCCTATACTATACTTTGGCCTGCTTAAGCCCTGGCTAGTACAGTCAGGGAGAACTGCACTGGAATACAGGGAGGAGCAGACAACTGAGTAAGCTCTGAGGAGAGAGCTCATGAAGAGTGCCCTGGGCCTGTCCCCTAAAACCATTCTTCCCTCCTAGAGCTCTGGGCCTGTGATAGGAGGGCAGCCTCTAGGAACTCTGAAGTGCCTTCAGGGTCCTTCTCTCATTGACTTGGTTAATAGCACCTGGCTCCCCTCTATCTACGGTAATCTCCTTACCAAATAGTTGCTTGGCTACACTCTTGATTTGCTCTCCTAAAGATGTACTTTCACTCTTTACATGGCCAGGCTGTGAATTTTCCAAATCTTTCCATTCTGCTTCTCTTTTAATTATACATTCCATCTTTAAATCATTCTTTTCCTCTCACATTTCACTGTATGTGTTTAGAAGTAGCCATGCAGTGGCCTGAATGGTTTGCTGCTTAGGTATTTTTTCTGCCAGATATTCTGTCATTGCTCTTAAGTTCTTTCTACATTTTATAAAACCTTCAAACATACACACAATTTTACCAAGATTTTTGATACTTAATAACAAGGATGGCTTTTACTCCAGTTTCCAATACCTCGTTTCGTATTTCTGTCTGAGGCTTCATCAGAATGGCCTTTAACTGCCCATATTTTTATGAAATACTTAAGTAATCTCTAAGAAAATTCAAATTTCCTTATAATTCTCCTTTTCATCCAAACCCTCACCAGAAACACCCTTAATGTTTCACTGCAATACAGACTTTTTCTTGCCTGATTTTCCAAATACTTGTAGCCTCTACCATTACCCAGTTCCAAAGCTGCTTCCATATTTACAGGCATCTGTTCTAATAATAGCAGCTGCATTTCTCAGTACCAATGATCTGTTTCATGGGTTAATGAATGATTCTTTCCTGTTGAGATCTGTGTTTGCAAGTATCTTCACATCGTGAAGTGTCTCACTCTTAAGGAAAATAAAAAAGCTTACAAAGCTTTTCAGGGCACTTCACCCCCCAGAGAAAAGAAATATATTGTATTTTATGATAAATGAAGGGCATCTGCAACCTGTATCTTAACCAGGGTGAATCACTGGACTCGTGTTTTTAAAAGGAAGAGCAATGGCTTGAAAGGAATTGTTTAAGAGTAGTAAAGTCATTTACAAAAGAAAACCAAATGAAAAATCAACCAAATTACATAGAGTAACTCTGCACTGAATAACTAATTAATCATGGTGTCCAGGGGAGCCTATCTAGCTCTTGGTTTTCTGTGGTCTCAATAATAGGTAAATAGAATCTTAGAGAAAAAAAAAGACTTGTCAGGTGTGTTTTTGCTTGTTTTTAACAAAGGCAGAAGTGCACTCAGGAGTCCTTATTTGAATTCACAAAGCCAGGCAATATGTTTAAATGTTATCATTGTAAAGCTATATTAAGTATCAGAGCAGCTTTTTGAAGTCAATATTTTTAAAT
Source organism: Piliocolobus tephrosceles (assembly GCF_002776525.5). Classification (NCBI taxonomy): domain Eukaryota; kingdom Metazoa; phylum Chordata; class Mammalia; order Primates; family Cercopithecidae; genus Piliocolobus; species Piliocolobus tephrosceles. Next base: position 51,275,443 of record NC_045437.1, read on the forward strand.
AAAAAATACAATTTAAAGAGGATCATGGTCCAGTGGTGAAAAACCAGGGCTTTTCCTTACTCCAGCTATTTAGCGCAGAAAAGTTTATGATAATTATTAGAATGACAGGCAATGATGAATTTCTACTATGCAACATGTTAGGAAATGAAGACTGCTTTGGAATTGAAGAACTTTAGAATCAACCAAGAGTTGTGCAAATACAAGGCCTTGGCTTCAAAAGGGAAATTTAGTTGTAATCAAATCCTGCTCCTCATTGTACTTTTTGGCTGTAGGTCACAGGGCTCTGTTGGAGATGATGTTGTGCCATCACTCTAAGACATTCTACTATAACTTACTAAGTTTCAGTTCATATGCCTGGTCTCCCGGGTCCTAAGATACAGACCCAGACCACCAGGAGGGTGCAGCGCAGTATATGGTGACTGCTAAACCCCTCACATAAAACAAAACAAAACAAAAAACAAGTAAGTATTGCTAAGCAAACATGAGCTTTTAAAAAGGCTTTTATTATACAGAAAGGAATATAAAAACAAAAAAAGATACTAAAGCCTGGTAAATATGTCCGTTCTGAAAAAAAATGAAAGTTATATTTTAAAACTCACAGGGAAAGTTCCACTTTGGTTTCAGTCATCATCTTTGGAAGAAAAGGAAGTTGGATTTTTCCATTAACACCTCACGGTGCCTTTCTCTCCATCCTGGGTGGCGGCCACGCCGCTGTCAGCCTCTTCACACGACTCAGCAGTGGTCAGGGTTGGCCCTTAACGCTGAATTTGGTGTGGTGCTTTCAACAGACTCATTCTTTGGCAGATATCCTGCCACACAGAGAGAACTTTTTGACCAGGTTGTAGCAATTTTCAATAAAAGGATAAACATAAACGGAACTCTCTGTACTTTTTCATTATAGAAATAGTGTTTAGTACTCAACTGATACATTGTACTTTTTTTCTGAATTGCTCTGCAGGAAGCATGTTTAAATGTGATATCTGGGTCCCCAAGTAGACGGTACCAATGGCTTCTGATCAACTCTGAAGCTAAAAGGAGATTTTGTAGAGTCTTGCACAGCATCACAAGTAGTGTGGTGCATCCCTCATCCCAATGTGTTAATAACGATAGAATTTAGAGTGTCCAACCTGAAAACTTTCTGAGAACAAATGTTTCCTATCTTAATGTCGGATTTTTCACAAACATCCTATGTGCATGTCTATCCTATATGGACATCCACCATGATGGAAGCAGGAAAAAGTGCGGTAATTAAGGGGAGGCTCAGACTGAGAATGAACATGCAGAAACAGATCTAGAGCCAGTAGCTGAAAAGTCATTTGGGGCAAATGGCCAATCTCAAAACAAAGAAGAAGAGATGAAGTTAGAGAACTTGTGTTGTTCAAAGGAAGGAATTGACCAAGGATTAGCTACTCAGGATTCATTCACTCACTCACTCATTCACTCAGTCACTCACTCATTTAGCAACACCGCATACATATACTGATGGTGAATAAAATGCACCTGAGCTTTGTCTTCAGGTAGTCCTCACAGGACACAGGATGAGAGGGCACAGACAAGCCAGTAAGGCACAAAATGGTGAAATAGAGGCTATTATAAGAACTCATGTTGTCTTAGCTATGGAAATGCCCCTATATTTCTCCTAGACTTATAGGAACCAACTCTCTGCCCTTACTGCTCTCACATCTACCATTTTAGACTCAATGAGATACAAGGCACATGGGATAGATATACTCAGATACCTGTCATATAAGATAAAGTGCTTTCTAATCTAACATGCATTGTACATATTCTAATCTTTCCTTGTCACTTCAGAAAGCCAGGTCTAGGAGAATACTGCTTAACAATGGATTCAGTGTGTTTACACCTGTTTCTCAATGGGACGTAGTGATTCAATAAAAAAGAAAGTGACATTCTTTGGTTTAAAGTGTCCAGGAAAAATCAGACTTTAGTGTGTATTTTCCCTTGATCCTTTCAGAAAATTTACAACTCATCTCCCATCAGTCAATTCAGCAGTAAGTCCTAAGGATGCTCCCAACAAAGCATATCCTAGATCCCAAATGTTTCTCTTCCCACACTGCAGCCACCTTCACCTAAGACACTATCATTTTGCACCTGGACTATTGTGGTAGCTTCATAACTGATCTACCTGCTCTCCCCGTGATTGTCTCCCCAGATCTCCATGCACTTTTGAGTGAGGAATGAGCTTTTGAAAACATAAATCATACCACATCAGCTTCTGCTTATAAATGTCACATAGCTTCTCACCAAGTAGAATATCCCTACTGGTGTATGCAAAGCCCTATAGAATCAGTCCCAGTCTGTTTTTCAATCTCTGTCATAAGAGCTTCCCCTTTACTCAACTGTCTGTTACTTCAACGTAAACATTCCTACCTTAGGGCTTTTCTGATATCCAGTCTCTTTTTCTAGAATATACTTCCCTTAATACTCAAATGGATCCATCTTGTCATTTGGGTCTCAGTTTAGGTGTCACCTCTTCATATAGATTTACCTGATTCCCTAATCTCAGGGAGTCACCCAGTTGCTATCTCATTATCACCTTCTAATTATCTATAAGCACTTAGCACTATTTAGAATTTTTCTTAATTAAAAAAAAATTATTCCCATTTTCATAAGATTGTAAGTTCCATGAGATTAGGGACATTGTCTGCCATTTTACCTACTTGTTTTGTATAATTTGTAACAGGAAGAACTTAGAAATAGAAAATTTGTAAATATATTATAAGCATTAAAAACATCTGCAAGTACCAAAGTGAATATTTCTCTGAAGGAGATCTAGTTAGACGTGGACTCTCATCATGTCATTGGACTCTCCTTGGGGCAGTTAGTATATCACACATGAATTATTCACTTATGGGTCTCCAACACATTGCACGTCCAGGCACTTAATTGCTGTCTGTTGAATGACTAAATGTTTTCCTGTTTTAAGGGTACCGAGCTAGTTCCCTTCAGGTTGCAGGAACACAGTTATGCTTAAGTTAATTTACCTATTGAGCATATTACGGGAGAATAGGAGACCACCCTGTGAGCTGCCCAGCCAAGCCACAAGGACCAGAGAGTTGTTCATAAGATGCCATAGCACCAGCCCCACGACCTGAACTCTCCTCAGCAGAAGGCCTATGTTGGTTACTCTTCCAATGCTCAGCGACTTGTTCACCCTCTTTGTTGCCAGAGAGTTTGCCACTCCTGCTGACTCTCTTCTTGAGAGTCCTACATTCGGGCTTCCTGAGTGAGGACCAGGTTGGGGCAGTGCTGTCACAGAGGTGCTGATTGAGGCGTCTTCTCAGGGCACTGGCTCACCTCACTCAGCCTTGAAGTCAGTGCTCATCTTCCATGCAAATACTGAGATCAGGATGGCCTGGTTTCTTCCAGGAATGGGTCCTCAAAAGAGGACTGTGTCAATACAGCCATTCTGAGCCTCCTCAAAAGGGAGAAACACTTTTTGTCCAGTAATTCCAGTAGTCTGAAGAAAATATTGGAAGTTTTAATATATATAAACATAAGAATGGATAAGGAGGCCAGAGATTGGCCAACCATCAAAACTATGGGGCAAATATATTCAGAAGGTTAATCCCAATTCTAATCATTTCCCAAAAAGGTACTATCAAATTGTGTATATTTGACCAAGATTTTTTTTAATCAAATAAGTTGTTCAGAAAATACTTAATAAAATTAACTTTTTAAAATCTTTTAAATATTACCTAAAAATCCATATGCAGGCCTGAGTCCCATGTGCACAAATATGGTTGTTACAAACTTGAAGAAAGTGGGTATAGAATTATTTGTAGATTTAGGCAACAGCACTAAATTTCCAATGTTTCCAGTTTAGGAAAATGATGCATTTGTTTTAAAAGATTTATTTCAATACAACCTCAACAAAGGGCAGTTTGGCTCAGCACTTCTCAATTAATGTGCATATGTGAGCAAAATTATATCTACAAGGATATTCATTGCATTATGGTTTGTAGTAGCAAAAGTCTAGAAATAGAAAGTCTCATACTTAATTTATAAGAATCTTAATCTTATAAATAAGAGACAGATGAAATAAATTACAGTACACGTGTGAAACAGAATACTCTACAGCTATTAAAAAGAAGAGGGTTGATTTATATATGTTGATATAGCAAACCCTCTAAATATATTAAAGTGGAAAAGCAAGGTATGGAAATACAGCCTATAAGGAGAAGACCTAGCTGTCTAGGGTGGGAGAGAGGTTTAGTTTCCAATCTATAATCTATTTTACTGTTTGATTCTTAAAATTACATTTATATGTTGCTTAAAAAACAGAAAAAAATAAAACTTTATTTTCCTACCAAGCAAAAAATGTGTATACTAGCTTTCCATTGTCAATGAAAACGGTCAAACTGTGAAATATTTACAGAGGTTTATTCTGAGCCAAATATGAGTGACCATGCCTGAGGCACAGTCTCAAGAGATGTTGAGAACATGTGCCCAAGGTGATTGGATTACAGCTTGATTTTATACATTTTAGGGGAACATAAGACATTAATCAATACATGTGAAGTATATGTTGTTTTGATCTGGAAGGGTCGGACAACTCGAAGCAGAAGGGGATGGGGGCTTGCAAGTCATAGGTGGATTCAATGATTTTCTGATTGGCAATTGGTTGAAAGAGTTAAGTTATTACCTAAGGATCTGGAATTAATAGAAAGGAGTGTCTGGATTAAGATAGAGGGTTATGGAGACCAAGGTTCTTATTATGTATAGGAAGCCTCATAGGTGGCCTCCCTAAGAGACAATAGATGGCAAGTGTTTTCTATATAGACCTTTAAAAAGTGCTAGACTCTAGTTAATCTCTTCAGGATTGGGAGGGCCTGGAAGGGGCAAGATCCAGTTAATAGAAATGCTTTATGGATGCAAGTCTTCCACACAAAAGATAACTTTGCAGGATCATTTCAAAATAGGGCAAAGAAACATATTTTGGGGTAAAATATTTTGATTTCCTTCTTTATCTGTTATGTGATGTTATACCAGAGGCATTGGGCTGGGAACCTTTGAGATGGGGACTCAGAGTCAGGTTGGTGTTGGTATCTTACTGCTACAAAGAGTCTGTTCTATCAGTCCATGAATTTCTATTTTAATTTTAGTGCTGGTCAGTTGTGTTTAAACTCCACAACGAAGAGAGTACAATGAGGCATGTCCGACCCCCATCTTATGTCATGGCCTGAACTAGTTTTTCCTGATCTTTGGAATTCCCCTGGATGAGAAGAGGGGTCCATTCAGTTGTTGAGGGGCTTAGAATTAATTTTTGGTTTAGACCTTTGAGTTCAGAAGAAATAGAGAAGAAATCTGAATATCTGGTATCTCTTGCATTGAGAAAAGTAAACCTATCTATACCTAAAGAATTGACTCAGTCTCTGTCATTTTACCTACTCAGCTTATATAATTTGTAACAGAAAAAATTTAGAAATAGAAAATCCCTAAATACATTATAAGGATTAAAAGCATTTGTAATATAAGAAAGTACTTAGTACCAATGTGAATATTTCCCTGGGGGAGAACTAGTTAGACATGAATTCTCATCATGTTATTGGGCTCTTCTTGGGAATTTAGTATATGACACATGAATTACATAATTCTACACTTAATGTAAAGAATGCTATGCAATCTTGTTCTACTTCAGCTATTATGAAAGAGTAGGGATAGAATAAAAATAACCGAGATGCTGGGCTTACACTACTTACATGATCCTCATCAACTTTTCTTTTGTGCCTTCATATTTACTTGTGTTAACTCTGGTGACTGCTTAATGAATTAAGAAGATAGAGCATTGAAGGTAAACTCATGTTTCCAGTCCGAATAGAATTATAGATTCGTAATTTTGTCATTCCAAATATTGTAAACATGTAACAATGATAAACTTAAAAAAATTTTTGAAAACAGTTATGATTTTAAAATATGAGACATTTTCATGGACCAGAAGTATTAGAATAGCTGAGCTGAAGTTGAAAGACATTGAGCTGGGGATGTTTGGGACCATGAGTCTAATAACTAGCAGAGGGCACTAAGGGTTCTGATGCCTATGGGGAGATAAGAACTAAAATTGCCTATTGTTAAGTCCAGGAGATAGGATCCTGGAGCCTGGCTACTTCCTGAAGTCAGAGGCTGGAATAGGTGGGCCTCAAATGTACATGAGGGTGAAATAAAACTGCTATGGTGTCTTGGGCTACAGCATCTATAAAGTTAAGTGCAGAGAGAGACAAGAGTGAGAAAGAGAACCTCAATGCTAAAAGTTAAACAAAACTGTTTACTAGCTCGAGGCTAGATAGGTAATGTTTTCAATATCTTTGAGCACAGATGACATGGGTATCCAATAGGAAGCCTGATATAAATTCTGGATCCTGAGGAAAGGTAGAAGTGACTATAAAACTAGTAGACAGGGCAGGATGGTTTTTCAAAAGAAGGAAAAAAATACTGCCACCAATGAGTCTTCAAACAAAAATCCTACACTTAAGATAAAGACAAATGCTAACAAAATCAGCAATTGGGAGATAAGTTTACCTAAAGACTAAAACACTACAACAATCTGAAAATTAGTTTAAAATTAGTGCATTGAGGATGCTTAAAGTGATAATGAAAGGAAGAATACCTCTTTCCCCAAATACTAAACAAAAACAATCAAACAGAGAATTAGTAAGTTAAAAGGAGTCCTAAGAAATTGATCTGGGACACAATACAGAGAGAAAAATTCTTTAAACATGTATCAGAGCAGTTGAGAAATGTATAGGATAAGTTGTGAGGGTTTTATAATATACAACAGGAGCCCCAAGGGGAGAGAAGAGAAGAAACGAGAGAGTAGCAATACTAAAAACAAAAATAAAATAAAATAATATAAAAATAAACTGTCCAGAATTAAATAAATACATGATTTCTTAGAATTAAAATTCACTGTGTAGGAAAAATTAAATCCAGATCTTAAAGTTCAATTGATATTTTGTACATCAACTATAAAATGAAGACTGGATGACAATTAAAATAAAAGTAGACTTCTAGCAACAATAGTAGATGTTTAAAAGCAATGGAATATTTTTGATGTTGATAAAAAATAACTGCCAATGTAAATTCTATAATAAGCTAAGTTATTATTCAAGTGTAAGACATAACGTTTAAAATGCTTTATCATTAGTAACCATTGTTGATAACCACTAATTGACATGCTTCTTGAAGAAAAGGAAATCTAGAGGAAAAGCTTGAGACGTGAATAATAAGGGAGAGTGCGGAAACGAGTAAAGTATGCTAGTGTGACAGATTGTATTTTTCCAGTAGCATCACAGCAACATTTTCAGTCCACGCTATTGTAGAACCTTGTCACATACCCACCAAGAGATTGAGTCTATTTTCTCCAACTTTGAACTTTGGGAGACTGTGGAACTGCTTTAATGAGTAGGACACTATGAAAGTGCTACTGTATGAATCTCAAGGCTAAGGCAATACGACTTCTGTTTGCCTGTCTCATTCTTGGTACATTTGCCTTGAGAACCTAGCCATCATGCTCTGAGGAAGCCCAAAGTAGCCTACACAGACAAACTACATGGAAAAAAAATACAAAAAGAGAAACTGAGGCTCTCAGCCAACGGCCACATTCCCAGGATACCTCATAAAATGTCGGACAGAGATAAACTCTCCCTACTTAGAATGTGCATACTACCCAAAGCAATCTACAGATTCAATAAAACCTCAATCAAAATACCAATGACATTCTTCACAGAAGTAGCAAAAACAATCCCCAAATCCATTTGGAACCACAAAAGACCCAGAATAGCCAAAGCTATCCAGAGAAAAAGAACAAAACTAGAGGAATCACATTACCTGACTGAAATGATACTATAGAGCTACAGTAACCCAAATGGCATGGTACTGGCATAAAAACAGACACATAGACCAATGGAACAGAACAGACAATCCAGAAACAAATTTGTACATCTACAGTGAACTCATTTTCAACAAATGTGCCAAGAACAGATATTCAGAAAAGGACAGTCTCTTCAATAAATCGTGCTTGGAAAACTGGATATCCATATGCAGAAAAATAAAACTAGAACCCTATCTCTCACTATATATGTAAAGCAAATCAAAATGGATTGAAACTACTAAAAGAAAACATTGAGAAACTCTCCAGAACATTGGGCTGGGCAAATATTTCTTGATTAGTACCCCAAAAGCACAGGCAAGCAAAGCAAAAATGGACAAATGGGGACATATCAAATTAAAAGGATTTTGCACAGGAAAGGAAACAATCAACAAAGTGAAGAGATAACCCACAGAATGGGAGAAAATATTTGCAAAGTATCCAGGGACAAAGGATTAATAACCAGAATATATCAATGGTCATCAGAAAAATGCAAATTGAACTACAGTGAGATATTATCATACCCCAGTTAAAATGGCTTTTATCCAAGACAGGCAATTACAAATGCTGGCAAGAATGTGAAGAAAAGGGAACCCTTGCACACTGTTGGTGGGAATTAGTACAACCACTATAGAAAACAGTTTGAAGTTTCCTCAAAAAACTAAAATTAGAACTATCATATGATTCAGCAATCCCACTGATAAGTATATACTTAAAAGAAAGGAACTTAGTATACTGCAGAGATATCTGCACTCCCATGTTTATTGCAGTACTATTTACAATAACTAATATTTGGAAGTAACCTAAGTGTCCATCAACATATGAATGGATAAAAAAATGTGGCACATATACACAGTGGAGTACTATTCAGCCATAAAAAAGAGTGAGATCTTGCCATTTGCAACAACATGGACGGATCTGGAGGTCATTATGTTAAGTGTAATAAACAAGGCAGAGAAAAACAAATTTTGCATGTTCTCACTTATTTGTGGGAGCCAAATAATTAAAACAATTGAACTCATGGAGATAGAGAGTAGAATGATGCTTACCAGAGGCTGGAAAGAATAGTGGGGTGGTGGAGGCAGGGGAGAGTAGGGATGGCTAACGAGTACAAAAATTAATTAGATAGAATGAAGATCTAGTATTTGATAACACAACAGGGTGACAATAGTCAACAATAATTTATTGTATGTTTTAAAGTAGCTAAAAGGGTATAATTGGACTGTTTGTAACACAAAAAAAAGGATAAATGGTTGAGGTGATGGATACCCCATGTACTCTGATGTGATTATTATGCATTGTGTACTTGTATATAAATATCTCATATAGTCCATAAATAAATACACCTACTATGTACCCACAAATATTAAACAGACACAGATACATGCATGCCCTGACCCACAAAACTTTCTAAAATGCCCTGCTTAAATTCTTGACCTACAGAATCCATGAACAAAATACTGACTTCTTATGCCATTAAGTTTTGGAGCAACTTTCTTAGCAGTATATTTTGTAGAACAGTTATTATATTTAACTACTGACTATTAAGAAGATTTTTGTAACTAATATTAATTATAGTAATAATAGAAGAAAAATGGAAGGTAGTAAGTAGAAGCTGTTTAGTAGCTAGTTTTTTGCTTGATTTGGGAAAAGGGTAAAGATATTTAATAAACTCGGGCTTTGATAAGATTGTATAGTTAAGTTTGTATGCTAAGCTTTTGAAAACAACCATTAAAAGAACAGAAATTTAATAAATGAATCCAATCCAGAAATGAAGAAAAGCAAAGGAGGTAATAATGAAAATTTCATACATGTATACAATCAGAAACAAACAATAAAACATAACAATAACCGATTGATTCACATTTCTTTTCAAATTACCAGAATTCTAATTGATTTAGGCTACATTAAATTAAAAAATGCAAAGCGTGATAAGAATAATACTCCATGTCTTAGATTTTTAGATATTACATGTTTTAGAAAGTTTTCATCTTTTCAGTTATGCAACTTACCAGGTAGGTTTTAACCCTTAGACTTTTAGAAGATACTGCCTATAGACAGAGTTGAAGGCCAGAGAAAAGTGAGTTTTATTAAACTATGTATCAGGATATTTTAGTTAGAAAATAGTGTCACCGTAGTGATTGTTAGTATTAGTTTTCCTTGGCCAGACACAGTGGCTCACACCTGTAATCCCAGCACTTTGGGAGGCCAAGGCGGGCAGATCACGAGGTGAGGAATTCGAGACCAGCCTGGCCAACAATACAAAATACAAAAATTAGCCAGATGTGGTGTCAGATGCCTGTTATTCCAGCTACTTGGGAGGCTGAGGCAATAGAACCGCTTGAACCTGGGAGGCGGAGGTTGCAGTGAACTGAGATAGCGCCACTGCACTCCAGCCTGGGTGACAGAGCAAGACTCCATCTCAAAAATAAATAAAAAAAAAAAAAAGAGCTTTCCTTTATCATTATTATTATAATTATTTTTGAGACTGAGTATTGCTCTGTCTCCCAGGCTGGAGTGCAATGGCATGATCTCAGCTCACTGCAACCTCCACCTCTCAGGTTCAAGTGATTTCTGGCTAATTTTTGTATTTTTACTAGAGACGGGGTTTCACCACATTGGCCAGGCTGGTCTCAAACTCCTGACCTCAAGTGATCCACCTGCCTCAGCCTCCCAAAGTGCTATGATTACAGGTGTGAGCCACCATGCCTGGTCTTAAAATTAGCTTTCTAAATCCCTCTACTGGAAATATGTGCTAGGAAAGTAGTCTAAATAGTTTATTATAAATCACACAATAAAATAACTGACTTATTAAGAAAATGGCGGCAGTCTTCCCTCAGCCAGGTACAGTTGTTTGTTAATCCACCTTATTTTTATTTAGATGACACACACAAAAAATAGCTGCCATTTGTTATAGACAGCATTGAACTCAATTTGCCAACACATTTCACCAACTGTTTACCATTGTTCTCTGCATCTTTGTCTCTCCCTTTGTGCTTCCATCAGATGCAGTAATGAATGCGTGCTGCATGCATGCTCTAGAATAGAGAAAAAAGAAGGAGAAGTCACAGTTCTGTGATTTCAAGCTGTGTGCTCTTTTCTACTCTTCTCATCTGTACGCCAATGGGATCCAGCAAAGATGGGTGCCAGAACAAAGCAAAGTGGAAGAAGATGCCAGAGGGAAACGATGATAACTTTGTGGTTTTTTTTTTTTTTTTTTTTTTTGTATTACAAGATAACTTTTTCTTTTCCTTTAAGATGTGTAATAGCATTTACTAAGATATCACTTATTTGTCTTCATTCATATATTGCTCTCTACTGAGTTAACCATACTGTATGAATCTTATCTCTATTCAGACTGTGTGCCCTCTGAGAAAAAGTATATTTTAAACGCTAGTATTTCTGGCATTTAATATCGTGTTGAAACATAGGAAATATAATAATGTTTGATGAATAAACAAATGCCACATATGAGAAAGAAACTTTCTCATAATATTCTCTGTAATGAATTTGCTCTATAAAATGAGATTAAGAAGTCCACCCAAGGAATTTAGTGACAGAAGTGGAACAAAAAACTGAAGACCTTGCCCTTCCTTCACCCCTCAAATCCAGCACTTTCCACAGCACCACACTCGAAATTCAGAAAGCTCATGCTTGGAAGCCTTCGGATGCCTTCCTGGCAGAACTTTGTTAGGCACACCAGAATTGCATGAGACGACGCCTATGGTCTCTGCTGTTATGAAATATCATAACAATGATACAGTGGCTTTGATGTCTGCCAACAATTGCAAGTAAAGAAAGTGGTTTAATGACACAGGCATACTGTGAGCAAAATCCTTAGGTTGGCTCCTTTTGCCCTATAATATTTGTATGTGTAAGGAAACCTTTTACCCCTTTTATAGCTCTCTCCTTCCTTGAAAAGTCCCAAATATTAACCCTGAGAGATGACTTTCTACTTGCCATTGTAGAAAGAGTACTTACTTACCTGGTGTTACATACCACTCCTTGTCTCTGTTAATAATTTAATAATCTTGGATGCACTTCCTGGAGTCCATAGACAAGAGGTAATAACTTTTCTCCTCACCATTATTCCTTTTCTATTTTGTAAACTTACGCAGTATAGTACAATGATCTTCAGAAAACACCAAAAATTAGTTGGCAACTAAGTTGTAAGTTATGAATAATCTCCCAGTTATTTCCTCTGGGTAGGTTCATTGATTAGGATGTATTTTTCTCTTTCAACCTTATCTTTTAAAGGTCTTGTGAAGTTTTCCCTTACATTTGTTGCCCAGCAGACTAGAAAGACAGGAGAGAAGTGGTGGCAAGAACAGCTGAATGGAATCGTTGATTATGATTGACAAAGAACTGCAGTGTGTGTGCAGAAAACAAAGAGACCTTTGTGTCGGTAGGAAGCATGTGACCAGCTGCCCTAATTTGGTCAGAGCTGTTCCATTTGCTCATCTACTTCTCTGGATGTTCTTCAAGATTCTGATTGAACCTGGTCTTTTCCACAACTTTTCCCATTTCCCCCAAGTCATCTTAGGGGATAAGAGCAAGAGAAGACTCTTGTTATCAGCCATATGATTCAACCTTTAGGCCTTTCCCTCAATTTTGTAAAACATAGTCCTGAAATAGTTTTGATCATGGATTAAATCAGTATAACATATACTCCATTTGTAAGTTATCTTCACGTACTGCCTATTCTGATAATTTAAGCTAATACATTATGTAACATAAAACACACAAAAAACAGATTAAAAAAGATAAAAAATGAATGTAAATAGCATTTTCTTAGTGTTTTTCCTCTGCACCCTAATGCATCACCTTGTGTACCTCCAGGGTGTTTGCACCCAATTTTGGAGGCTCTTACCAAAAAGATAGTTATAAGTTGACCAAAGACAAATACAGTCCAATCTGAGAAGCTGCATCCTCTTTTTGAAGTCATTTGGGATTGTGACAACCAGGCAGCTTCCTCATGTTTCTGGATACTGCTGGGAAGACTGTTCCAAAATGTACCCAAAAGCACACACCCAACCCCAGTGTTCTAGAGACCAAAAATCTAGTCCCAGCCCTATCATTAACCAGCTCTACAACTCTAAGAAACTCATTTAAACTCTGAATTTGTCACTGGTGAAACAAAAACAAAAACAAAAAAACTTTCTTGCCCATTTCACCTAATTGCTATAAATATCAAGGCAATGGATTTGCAAGAGTTTCTAAAAGAATATCATGGAATGCAACTATAGGTAGTATTGTTACTATTTTTAAAGACAGTGGAAGGAAAGCATATCCTACCTGCTCCCCCACCCCCGCACTGTTCATTGCATCAGCAAAACTAACTCAATGCAGACACCCTCCCTTTTGCCCTCCTGTACTGTGTAAATGATCACTGGTGAAAATTGAAGCTGTTTAGTTTTAGATTTTAGTGAATACTTTCACAGCTCTTCCTCCCAAGATTTTAGAATCATAAAAGGTAAGAGGAAGATGATAATTTTAGAGTTGAAGGTAGCTGAAAGATTATCCCAGCTAGTATTCTTATTTTGTGGATGAAAATACTGAAGCTGAGTGAATTTCAGAGAGGTTAAATGACTTCTCCAGGATCACATAGCTAGGAAAGGAGCCACATCAGACCCTGAGAGCCATATTGGAACCTATTTTGGAATCCTTTTTTTTTTTTTTTTTCCCCCCACAATGCTGCTACAGTTCCTTTCCTTCTTTCCATGCTGCCTGCCAGGGCTGCTTCACATCATTACGGTGCTCTAGTCAATCATTTATAATTCCTCTTCAGCTGTGTTTCTCTCAGGAGCAAACCATGACTCTATTCTCCATTGCAAAAGATTCTCTTCTTTTGCGTCCGTATCTTTAAGTCTTTCAAGTCAACTCCGTCGCCCTAAATTGTCTCCAATTCTTTCTTACTGTTATTCAACTCCTACTCTGATCACCTTGTTAGCGACCCGTGATGTTTCCTTGTCAGGAAAGGACTGTGGATTAGACTGCCAGAGGTGGCCATTTAAGTTGTCACCAAAGGCGTCTGCCTCTTCCAGAGCACTGACAGCTGTTGTGTCAGTCATACAAGGTAAAATAACCTTCTCACAGAGTAAAAATAAAATGGTAAAAATAACCTTCTTACACAAGTCTCACACCAAAAGTAGGCGTGAATATTTTGGAGAGGAGAATTTAGAAACGGGTGCCCGAGATGGCACAGGCAGAAGCTGGTTAGATGGATATGTGTCCCTCCCTTCCAGGGTTTTTGTTTCTAACCAGGAGGTTAGAAACCATACTTTTTCTTCTTTTTTCCCTTTCTTCCTTTGGCACCAGCCACTCCCCACCTCCCAAATTACCTATCCAAATCCGTCTCAGATTTAATGTGAAATTATGTTCATGTTGTATTTTCAGTGGTTCCTGTTTTCTTCTACCTAGATCACTTTTAGGTATTTAATTGTCAAATATTCTCTATGAGTAAGACAGATTAAATCTCAGGATCCATGCTTCTAATGGGGCAAAAATGAATTACTGAACACATTTAATAAACTGTCTCAAAAGGAAGCCTTGGCCCAAGTCATCACTGTAAGATGAGTAGCCAGAGATCTGAATCAAAGGGCTGGCAAGACTTTTTGTGATTTCCATTTATTCTTGGCTTTGTTTGTATAAAATATCCACTTGGGGTGTAATAGGATCAGAATGCAAATAGATCACCAGCATGACTTTTGAGAACAAGGAAAAATTTATATATATTCTGTTACCAATTTGTCTTTTAGTAATATCTGGCCATTTAAATATTTATGTCACCCAGTTTGTACGTGGAAGAAAGGCCAGCATTTTCTAGTTTGTTTTCCCCCCACCTGAGTGTTACATGGTACGTCTGACACCAGAGTACCTACCGATGCTCCTAGCATAGGGCAGGTGTTCCATAAATGGTTACTAAGTTTAACTGACTTGTGTTCAAAACCCTGATTAACTGCAGTCAAAAAGCTGAAACGTTTTTGTTTGTCTAAATGTTAATGTTAAACACAATGTGAGCTCAAGATAAAAAAAAAAAAAAAGGTAGAAAATGGTGAGTTAGAGGAGGGGGAGATAGGACAGCAGACATCATGCTCTCAGAACTAGTCTAAAATGTCACAAGAAGTCAATGGCATGAAAGGCCAGTGTTTCCTGGAATGTGTCATAAGACCCTGAAGATAAGAGATCTGCTAAATAGTCACTAAAGGGAAGTGAACCTTGAGCACAAAAGATGTAGGAGGTAGCAGGGAAAGCCCGGAGGTTGCTGCAGCCAGGAAGGAGACTGGATTTGCCGCACCCATCACCTCCGCTGCCTTCACTCCCATTCTAGACCCCACACATTGGCTCATGTTCAGTGCAGGTACAGGGTATAGGCTGAGTGCTTGCCAGGCTTACCCTGCCAGAGTTTACCAGGCAGAAAGGAGAAGCAGGGAACTACTCCTTGCTTCTCCACCTCTCACTCCACCCCTGCCAGAAATTTAAAATATTTGATGGCAAAGAAACAATCTTTCCGACTGCTGAACTCTGACGCTGCGTACAACATTGTCCAAATACTTCTGCTGCTGGCCTTTGTTAGAGGTTTTTTGCTCTGAAGCCACTCAGGTCCCTATGTATGTGTTTGGGCCAGAGGCGGGGGTGGGCAGTGAGCTTTAACCTTGAACCACATTTACTTTACTAATAAGAAAGCTTTCTTTCTTTCTTTTCTCGCTCTCTTTTTTTTTTTTTTTGAAACAGAGTCTTGCTCTGTCACCCAGCCTGGAGTGCAGTGGCACAATCTCAGCTCACTGCAACCTCTGCTTCTTGGGTTCAAGTTATTCTCCTGCCTCAGGCTCCTGAGTAGCTGGGATGACAGGTGTGTACCACCATGCCCTGCTAATTTTTGTATTTTTAGTAGAGATGGGGTTTCTCCGTGTTGGCCAGGCTGGTCTCAAACTCCTCAAGTGATCTGCTTGCCTTGGTGATATGGATTATCTGTGTGCCAGCCCAAATCTCATCTTGAATTGTAGCTCCCATAATTCCCACATGTCGTGGGAGATAACTGAATCATGGGGGCAGTTTTCCCCATTCTGTTCTTGTGGTAGTGAGTAAGTCTCATGAGATCCAATGTTTTTATAAGGGGTTTCCCCTTTCACTTGGCTCTCAATTCTGTCTTGCCTGCTGCCATGTAAGACGTGCCTTTCACCTTCTGCCATGATTGTGAGGCCTCCCAGCCATATGGAACTGTGAGTCCATTAAACCTCTTTTTCTTTGTAAATTACCCAGTCTCCGGCATGTCTTTATCAGCAGTATAAAAACGGACTAGTACACACAGCCTCTCAAAGTGCTGGGATTACAAGCGTGAACCATCATGCCTGGCCAGAATTCTTAACTTCTCAGGGTAACTAGGTTTACACTGGAGCACATGGTAATTGGTGAATTTTCTAAGATCATGTATTTGGGAAAAAGATCAAACAAACAAAAATGAAAACTTATGTCAACATTTAAAACTAACCTTGAAGGCTACTTTAACATTATAAAAATATTTCACAATAAAACGAGTGTTTTAAAACTTTCACAGATATATTTACAGGATACTACCAGACACCTTTCTGCCTGCCTTAGCCGAATGCTTTTGCTTTTTGTTATTTCTCCATTGCATCATCTTCATGCCTTCTTCTAAAGATCTTTAGAAGCACAGCTGAGCTAGTTTGATATCTCCATTAACTAGAGCTTCTAGGTGAGATCTCAAAGGCTTAGGTGATTTGCAAAACGTTCATATATATCTTCCTGAAATACTCAATTGCTCTAAGCTCGTTTGCAGCATTGGAAGATTTGGGTGAAAGGAAAGATTTTAAAAGACTTGCAGCTACTCTGTCCAACACAGTACCTGCAGGAGAACATCAAACACTTAAAGTTTGGTGAATGCACCCGAGGAAATATTAAGTGTGTTTGGAACAAAGTGGGTAGGTGTAACTTTACAACTCAGATTTTATGAAATCTAAGTACAAATCAAGTGTGCTTTATGGAAATTTAGTATTTGATTTGAGATAGGCTGTAGGTATAAAATGCATGCCATATTTGAAATACTTCATGTGAAAAAGCAACCTCATTAATCCATGTCTATTGATTAAATGAGGAAATGATAATGTTGCAGATATACTGGGTTCAGTAAAGTATATTGCTAAAATTAATTTTACCCTCTTCTTTTTACTTTTGTAATGTGACTGCATGCATGTGTGGCTCGCATTGTATTTTATTTGATAGCGGTAGTTCAAACAGCAGTTTTGACTTAAACTATTGCAATTAATCCATCTCCCTAATTGTATCTCTGCAGTAAATCTTAATATTTCTCTGTCAAGTATGCTTTTTGTTTTCAGATAGAATTACCTAAATCTTCAAAAGGTAACTGAACTTGAGAAGAGAAGCCAAAAGAGACAAAAGCCTCCAGCCAATGAGCATTCCCCATGAACAAGCAAATGCAACTGCTTCTTACTATAGTCTCGAAATGTGTAGTTCTAATTCTCAAGCAATATATGTATTTAGTTGCTGATAGAATCACAGAGAGACTTAAACAAGTGGAAGTTAAATTTAAACAAGATGGAAACAGAAACTGCATTCTGACCTGTCCCCACCGGCAGGATCGTCAACGCTAATCCTGGAGGAGGGGGTGGGAATTTGGAGAGACAAGAAAACATGAGAAATGGAGACAAGACAAATAGCCTGATCAAGTCTCATTTAATGGCGGCGGTGCAATGCCTTATATAGGTTGGCAGGGGAAGAGGTTGGGCCAGGGCAGTGAGGGGGGGCCCGGGCTATTTCAGATACAGCTGCGCCTGCGTCATCGGTTGGTAATCTTCCCGAGAGCGGAGTTGCGCCTGGCAGTAGGTTGATTCACTTTCCCGGGCGTGGGAAAGTGGATGGTGAAGAACCCGGAAGAGCGCCATTTTGTCTCGGCACATGAGTTATCAGTATAAAGATTAAAGTAATTCTAGGGAGGAGGCACAGTGTGGAAACTTATAGAGCTTAGGCATCAGTTGTCAATTATTATTGCTATGGCCGGGCCGCACGGCTCCGGACACTAACCAGTTTTTCATAACAGTTTATGGGAAATATTGGAAATGAGAGAGAAATGCTTTAAGAATAAATTGTTATGTATTGAAATGGTGGTACATGGAATTTTTGACTTATAGGAAACACACTCTAATGGCCACTACAGCATGTCAAGAGATGAAGGTGGGAGATGGGGGAAGAAAACCAGTTATAATATTTCCAAATCAGAATTTTTATTTGCGTATTTTCATTTTTTTTTTCTTTTCAGAAACCTTAGCTTAGGCCAGGATGAGCTTCTTCTGCACCTGAAAAATCCTGTCCTTGAAATCTTTAATACTGTCCCTGCAAATCACTACTGGATATAGGATCCATGCACTCTGACCCTTTGGGTCTTGTATGTTTCACTGCCTCTTATATGGCAATGACACCTACAAACAGGTTAATTCGTCTATAGTGCTTAATTCAATGATTGCCCTATTAACCACCCCATCACAATGAAGAAACCCTAGTTACCTTTAGTTGGTCTTTCTTACCTCTCCAATATCTAATCAATCAATCAGCCAGTCACCGAGTCCAGAATCTTTCAATTGTATCGCTTCTCTCCATCCCCATTTATCATCTCTATATTGGACCAAGTAGTCTCATCACTCATCTCCATGTCTTCCGTAGTATCCCCTGGGAATCCATACTTGAAAAATTTTCCAAAATTATCTACCTCAAATTTGTATCTGACCACATCAGTTCCCATTTAAACACATTCAAAGACTACACATCGGTTATAGAATTCAAATTCTTTTGTGGGACCTGGAAGGCCCTTAGCACCTGGCAGCCACAGATCAACCTGTATAAATTCATTTCTTCCTAACTTCTGAACTCATATGCTATACAGGCCTACATAATATCAACTGCTTATGAACCCCTGTAGATCCTATGCTATCTTAGGACTTTCTACTTTCCCTTTGGCTGTTCCTTCCATCTGGAACACCTTTCCTGCTTATTTTAACACTGCTCATCCCTAGAGACCCAATTTAGTTATAGCCTCTCACAGGAAGTCTTTTCTGAACTTCTAGGCTGAACTAGGGTCATTCTGCTCTGTATTTCCGTAGCACAAGGGGAAGATTTCCAGTTCAGTACTTAATGTACTGTATGTATTATATTGAAATTATTAAAATTATCTACTAAGTGTCTGTCTCTTCTACTAGACTCTAAGGACTCTAAGACTCACTAATGCAGGGACCGAAACTTATTCATCTTCGTAATTCCACTGCTGATGTCAGCCGGCTTTTGGTAAACATTTGTTGGAATAAATTGAGCAAGAGGAAGTGTCTATAAGGCCTGGGGCTGGAAGCCTTTATCCTTATAAAAACAGAGATTAGACTCTTGGTCGTCTCACTGTAGACCAAGGGACTGAAATGACAATAAAGCAATAACATAGGTGGCAGAATGAGATTGAGAAAAGAAAGTAGCCACAAGCTGTAGGCATTTAAAACAAGATCTTAATGGAGAGATTGATAGAAGCTGTGAACACATGGGATGCTCACACCAGCAGCCTGAAATCTACACCCTTCACTCTCCCATTCCTGTCCCTCAGAAGCATGTGGCCCTTCATTCTGCTATTACAACTTGTTTTATGAGATTTCTTCTGTAGAAAATAATGGCAAGTTCAAGGAGTATAATTTTCCAAAGTCCAGACAAACCTGATTCTCTTTATAATTAAAACAAAGCCAGCCCTTAGAAAATCAACACATCCAGTCCCAGTATGAAGAAAAGAAGGAGTTGAAAGTAGAGCCTGAATGACTAATCCAATGGCAGTTTTCAGAAAGTTTTCTGATAACTTTTTAAAGTAGCAACTCCAACCCACAGTGTGAGAGCCTTCTATTTCCTATTGAGGAATCAATGGGACCTGGGAGATTGAATTGGCAGTTTTCATTTCTGGCTCAGCTCCGAAGACTTTGCCTACATGACCTTTGCCTAATGGCAAAGTTGGCTTTTATTTTATGTTCAGGGGCACATACGAGGCGATACAAGTTTGAAGTGCCTAGGGCATGTGACTAACCTTTCATCTCTCACTTTATGGAGACACCTCTTTAAATGTTATCTAAGTAACTGAAACACAACGAAACCCCACAATGAACTCTGGAGAGAGGAGAGAGCATTCAGTCGAAAGGGGAGTTGCCTTTTAGAGCCTCATGCTTGCATTTGGCTTTATTACAGCAGTAAAGCAGTGGAGAAGAGCTCATCTTGTGGCTTCAGATTTTCCAAGCCAGATGTGCAGATGAATGTGCGGATCAACAACAAAAAGCATATTTGAAAAACTTTCAAGTCCACTTGAACTTGTGTAGGTTTCACATGCACTCTGTGAGCCCAAGGCTTATGAAAGAGTCTGTGTTCTAGGACCATGGTGCCTGGAGGCTTGTGGATGGGCAGGTATTTCAACACCAAGATATTGAGACAACTGTCACCCTGGAAAATGAGCAGAGCAGCCTCTCCCTCTTCTTCCCACACTTCTGGGCAGACATGTTGCCCCAGGAGAGTGTAGCATGTGCTGGCACAGCAGGATGAGGTGGGAAGAGCAGCAGTGACAGGAGAATGAGCAACAAGGTCAAAAGTAATAGCAGAGTAGCAGAAGGGAGGTGATGATCTGGGAAGAGGGGCAAATCTGACAACCGTGCATTATGTTGTCAAATACTAAACCAAGTGAATCGTACTCCCTTTTGGACTGTGGGAAAAGGGGATTGTGACTGAGTCTGGTTTTCCACATCATTCTCTAGTGATTCTATCTCTCCAAATGTTAAGTGAGACTACATCGACTGCAAGACATGCAATTGAGCCCAGATGGAAAGGGTCTGATAAAGGTAAGACGGTAAGCATTGCCCATATACAGCTGCATACATTTAGAAATGAAAGTTTCCTTGAAGGCATCCTCTTTATACTGTGCCACGTGTTGTCAAAGCTTCCCTAACCATTTCTTGTGTTACCAAATAGTTGTTCTTATACATGACATTGCAAGAGTGAATGGAAGAAGTGCACACTCAGTGCCAAATATCTGCAGCATGAGGGAGGTAGCCATTGGTGCTGGCCAATGATGGGTTCTGCAGAAGAAATAAACATGTTGCATAGAACACAATGGCTGTTTCATTTCCAATTGAGCTTATTTGGATCTTCTCTCTTAATTTCTTGGTTAATCTTTCTAATGGTCTATCAATTTTGTTTATCTTTTCAAAGAACCAGTTTTTTGTTTCATTTATCTATTGTATTTTTTTTGTTGTTGTTGTTTCAATTTCATTTAGTTCTGCTCTGACCTTTGTTATTTCTTTTCTTCTATTGGGTTTGGGTTTGGTTTGTTCTTGATTTTCTAGTCCCTTCAGATGTGACCTTAGATTGCCTATTTGTGCTCTTTCAGACTTTTCGATGTAAGCATTTAATGTTATGAACATTCCTCTTAGCACTGCCTTTGCTATATCCCAGAGGTTTTGATAAATTGTGTCACTATTATTGTTCAGTTCAAATACTTTTTAAAATTTCCATCTTGATTTCATTGTTAACCCAAGAATCATTCAGGAGCAGATTTAATTTCTGGTTTGGTATTAAATTTCTAGTTTTATTCCACTGTGGTCTGAGAGGGTACTTGATATAATTTCAATTTTCTTAAATTTATTGAGACTTGTTTTGTGGCGTATCATATGGTCTGACTTGGAGAATGTTCCATGTGCTAATGAAAAGAATGTATATTCTGCACTTATTGGGTAGAATGTTTCATAAATATCTGTTAAGTCCATTTGTTTTAGGGTGTAGTTTAAGTCCACTGTTTCTTTGTTGACTTTCTGTCTTAATGACTTGTCTAGTGCTGCCAGTGGAGTATGGAAGTCCGGCACTATTATTGTGTTGCCGTCTATCTTATTTGTTAGATCTAGTAATAATTGTTTTATACATTTGGGAGCTCCAGTGTTAGGCGTGTACATATTTAGGATTGTGATATCCTGTTGGACTGATCATTTTATCATTACATAATATCCCTCTTTGTCTTTTTCAACTCCTGTTGCTTTAAAGTTTGTTTTGTCTGATATAAAAATAGCTACTCCTGCTTGCTTTTGGTGTCCATTTGCATGGAATATCTTTTTCCACCCCTTTAGCTTAAGTTTATGTGAGTCCTTATGCATTAGGTGATTCTCTTGAAGACAGGGGATATTTGGTTGGTAGGTTTTTATTCATTCTGACATTCTGTCTTTTAAGTAGATCATTTAGGCCATTTACATTCAACATTAGTATTGAGATGTGAGATACTCTTTTATTAATCATGTTAGTTGTTGCCTGAATATCTTGATTTTTTTTTCATTGTGTTATTGTTTTATAGGCCCTGTGAGATTTAAAGGAGGTTCTATTTTCGTGTATTTTGAGGTTTTGTTTCAAGATTTAGAATGCCTTTTAGCATTCTTTTAGTGCTGGCTTGATAATGGAGAGTTCTCTCAGCGTTTCTTTGTCTGAAAAATACTTTATTTCTCCTTCATTGATGAAGCTTAGTTTTGCTGGATACAAATTTGCAGTTGGCAATCATTTTCTTTGAGGTGGCTAAAGATAGGACCCCAGTCCTTTCCGGCTTGTAGGGTTTTTGCTGAGAAATCTGCTGTTAATCTGATAGGTTTTCCTTTGTAGGTTACCTGATGCTTTGCCTCACAGCTCTTAAGATTCTTTCATTCTTCCTGACTTTAGATAACCTGATGACCATGTATCTAGGTAATGATCTTCTTGTGATGAGTTTCCCAGGTGTTCTTGGAGCTTCTTGTATTTGGACGGCTAGATCTCTAGTGAGGCCACGGAAGCTTTTCTTAATTATTCCCTCAAACAAATTTTCCAAACTTTTAGATTTCTCCTCTTCCTCAGGAACACCCAAACTTTCTTGACGGCTTTGTTCATTATTTAAAATTTATTTTTATTTTTCTTTGTCTGATGGAGTTAATTTGAAAGCCTTGTTTTTGAGCTCCGAAGTTCTTTCTTCTACTTCTTCAAGTCTATTGTTGACACTTTCCAGTGCTTTTTGTATTTCTCTCTAAGTGTGTCTTTCATTTCCAGAAGTTGTGATTGTAGTTTCTTCATGCTATTTCTCTGGATAATTTTTCAACTATACCCTGTATTATTTTTTAGTTTCTTTAAGTTGCTTTTCACCTTTCTCTAGTATCTCCTTGAGTAGCTTAATAATCAACCTTCTGAGTTCCTTATCTGGCAACTTAGAGATTTCTTCTTGGTTTGGATCCATTTCTGGGGAGGTAGTGTGGTCTTTTAGGGGTGTTATAGAATCTTGTTTTGTTATGTTACCAGAATTAGTTTTCTGATTCTTTCTCATTTGGGTAGATTATTTCATTGAAAAAGTCCGGAACTCAGAAGTTGCTGTTCAGATTCTTTAGTGCCACAGGGTGATCTCTTGATGTGGTACTCCCCCACTTCTCCTAGGGAAGCTTCCTGGGAGCTGGACAGCAGTGATTGTTATTGCTCTTCTGGATCCTGCCACCCAACAGGGCTACCAAGCTCTGAGCTGGTGCTGGGGTTGTCTGTAAAGAGTCCTGTGATGTGATCTGTCTTCAGGTCTCCCAGCTGTGGATGCCAGCACCTGCCCTGGTGAAGGCAGCAGGGGAGTGAAATAGATTCTGTGAGCTCAGACTCTCCTTGGGTGGGGCTTGCCATGGCAATTGTGGGGGATGGGGTGTGGTTCTCAGGCCAACGGGATTATGTTCCAGAGGGGATTATGGCTGCTTCTGTCACCATAGTTCTCATGCACATCCCATGCAGTTGACAAGGCCAGTCTCGCTCTCTCCCTACAGGCAGTCAGCAGGTGGGACTCAGACCTTTCCCCAGGTTATAAGCTTCCCAGCTGAGAAAGCAAGCATAGCTTTCAGGCTTCACCCCTCCCCGCCTGCACACATTCTTGGCCATAGCTCCTGCATTTCTTTCTGCAGAAGTTCCTGTTTGCTCCCTGGATTCTACTCTAGATAATTTGCATCTGGTCAAAATTATTACAATGTTCAGTTGGAAGCTTCTTTCACCCTGTGACCCTTCCCAAATCCTGCTGGTTGCCTTCCCCAAGGGCCCCCGTGAATAAAGTCAGGCATGGCTTCCCTGGGCTTGAGCTGGAGAATGGAAGTGCCTACAAGGCTCTTCCCACTGCTGTTTCTACTTTTATTTTTCATGCTAAATCCATTTCAACTCTGAGTAAGGTTAAATTCTTCTCCTGTAATCTGGATTTTCAGGTTCCCCAGTGGGGATATGTGTTTAGAGTCAGGCTTTCCCCATCTCGCACTTTGGGAACTCAGTTTTTCACCTGTCTCATGGAACCTGCAGTGGCATGTCACTTCTTTCCTTTTTGTGTGTGTGTGTGGGGGGGGGGGGGGGGTTGCGGAGTTTTGCTCTTGTTGCCCAGGCTGGAGTGCAATGGCACGATCTTGGTTCGCTGCAACCTCCGTCTCTCGGATTCAAGTGATTTTCCTACCTCAGCCTGCTGAGTAGCTGGGATTACAGGCATGTATTTTTTTTTTCTTTTTCTTTCTTTTTTTTTTTTTTTTGTATTTTTAGTAGAGACAGGGTTTCTCCGTGTTGGTCAGGCTGGTCTTTAATTCCCAACCTCAGGTGATCCACCCACCATGGCCTCCCAACGTGCTGGGATTACAGGCGTGAGCCACCACACCTGGTTGGCATGTCACTTCTTTCAAAGGATTCTGTGAATTATTTTGGCTTTCCTGGTACATTCCTGTGGTGATTTTTAGAGGAAAAGTCCACAGTGTGAGTCTCCATATGCTGTTTTGTCTGTCCAGGAGGGAGCTACATGTTAGCCCTGTCTCCTATCTCCCATCTTCCTCCACCTAAAACCAAAATTTTTTGATAGTTTTGTTATATTCCATTATATGATTATTACACATATTATTTAACCGTTGTCCTCATATTGTCTATTTTAGGAGTTTTCACATTTTTACTTTAAATAATATTAAAATGAACATCCACAGGTCATTATATGCATCACTGATTATTTCTTCTAGATTTTCAGTAGTGGAATTATAAGACTGAAATACATAAGCTTCTTAGAGACTCTTGATACATACTACCAAATACTTTTCCAAAAAGGTTGAGCTAATTTACATGCCTTTAGCATCAAAATTTAGTTTACTGTGGTTGTCTCTTAATCCTTGCTAATTTCTAGACAAACATAGTATCTAACTGGAATCTTAGTTCATATTTTTTGTATTCTGGTAAATATTTAACAACTAGCTTTCTGGGGAGGTGGTGGGGGCTCATTTGTAGCATTTACTTATCTTTGTGGTAGAACTACTACCACCATGGCCCATTTCAAGCTACCAACACAACATGACTGAACATAAAGTTGGGAAGCAGTATTCAGTGGACCCTTGCAAGTTGGAATTTGTTGGCTCCAGCACACTACTGGAGGAAGTATACTATAATGGTTAAATAATGAGTTTGGAGTTGGCCAGACTTGGGTTCTTATTCCCATTACTTCCTAACTTTGTGACCTTGGATATGCATATCATACACAACTGTTTTGAAGATTTAATAATTTAATAAAAGTATTTCATACAGTTCCTGGTCCAGAGTAAAAACTCAATAATAGCTATTATTATTTTTCATATAGCCCTAGTAATGTTTACTTTTTTTCTTTTGTGAATTGTCTTTTCCTATTCTTTGATCATCTATCTTTCAAGGTAGTATTTTTTTTTTCTTATTGACTTTTATAAGCACTTTACATGTTGAGGATACTAGCCATTAGGAGTATTTTGTTTGCTTTTGGGGGGCATGTTTTGCTTTTTTTTTTTTTTTTTTTTTTTGTCATTTTGCTTTGTGAACTCCATTTATTTATGTCTAATAGGTCATCACTTTGGATCCATTGGGCTTAATTCAGTTTTCTCTGTAATAAGGGACCAAGAAGTATTAAGAACATCACTTCAAAATAACTGCCTAAAATAAATTTGAAAACTCAGTTTTAAAATTCTTGTAAGTGCAGTCACATTTGCATGGAAATAATCTATGTTTAGAACTTGTGTTATATTCAATGTCCTATCTATAGGAAGATTATACATCTGCAACCTCTTGAATTAAAGCATCCCCTGTGTATTAATTACCTAGGGCTGCCATAATGATTTATCATAAACTGGGTGTCTGAAATCATCATAAATTTATTCTGTCACAGTTTAGGAGGCCAAAAGTCTGAAATCATGGAGTCATTGGGTTGTGTTCTTTGTTTAGAGACTCTGAAGGAGTTTTGCTTCTTAATTTCGTGTGCTTGTAGACATTTAAAAGTTAAAGTAGTTGTTTAGAGATGTTGAGATTTTCCTTTGTGATGTCTTTCACTGTATGCTTGGAAAATATCTTACCCCATCAGACATCATATAAATATTCAAAAAAATTCTCTTCTAGTTATTTTCTGTTTTAATTTTGTGATTTAATTGCTTAAGTTAAATTATCTTAGAATTTATTTTGGTATATGATATGGGCAAGAAACTAATTTAAAGAAAACACAAATACGTGCACCGCTGAACATAGACCTTTATCAGTAGTTCTGTTTTTGCCCTTTGCCTTGTGATCTTTGTTGGACCCTTATCAGTAGTTCTGCTTTTCCCTTTGTCCTGTTCCCTCACAAGCATGTGATCTTTGTTAGACCCTTACTAGTAATTCTGCTTTTTGCCTTTTGAAGCATGTGATCATTTTGAAGCATGTGATCTTTGTACCTACTCCCTGTTCTTATACCCCCTCCCCTTTTGAAACCCTTAATAAAAACTTGCTGGTCTGAGACTCAGGCAGGCATCACAGTCCTGATATGTGATGTCATCCCCAGCAGCCCAGCTGTAAAATTCCTCTCTTTGTACTATCTCTCTTTATTTCTCAGCTGGTCAGCACTCATGGAACATTTTGAAATTTTCTTTGATATCTTATTATAGTACTATAACAGTACTGAAATAGTTAAGTACTACAAAATGTTTGCCAAAGTGAAACATATCATAGAACTGTAGTCCTTAAAACGATGGTGGAATGTCATCAGCTAAGGCTATTTTCACCTCTTTTGTGGATGTTCAGTTGCTTTAGGCCATCTGGATGTATACGTGCAGGTTACAGGGGATATGATGGCTTAGCTTGGACTCAGAGGCCTGAAAAACACAGCCAGGCCCTGCTTAAGACAAACATAGCTCACCCCCAAAAGATCTTGGTTCTGCACAAGGGGATCACAGTGTGTCACAAGATGTTTCATCAAAGAGATTTTGTGCATGTACTTCCTCCTGAACAGCTCTGAACAAATCAACCAAATGCAGTGGCCATAATCTGTTGGCTATTGCTTTAACATTTCATTTACCTCATTTGAGCCCTTTAGTCAAATGGGTGTCAGTGTGTTGCCTCTCATTCCAGGGAAGGTTTTTTTAGGTATGCTTGGTTTGTTACTGGGCTAGTGAACTTGTAAGTAGAGGAGAAGCTTTTGCAGGGAGCTGCAGCCCTGCCTGCAAGTGGCTCCTACTATGTTACTCTGAAATTGTGTGACCCTGCACATGGTCATTCCATTCAAAGGTGCTACTGGCTATAGTGTGTCCGGCTGGATGCACCCTCTTATGTCACTTAGGGTTCACTTATTCTTTCTCTAATACTCTTTACATAATCTTAGTGACCTATGTTGTTATCCTTGTCTCTGAAGAATTTCTGATAACATTTCTTGCAAGGCAAATCTGCTGAAAACAAATCTCCTAATTTTTGTTTGTCCGGAAAAGTCTTTATTTCTCCTTCACTTTTAAAGGGTAATTTCTCAGAGTCCAGAATTCTAGGTAGGTGAGTTTTTTTCTCAAAACACTTTAGATATCTTAGTCCATTCTCTCCTTGCTTTATATGGTTTCTGAGACATCAGATGTAATTCTTATCTTTGTTCCTCTATAGTTGAGATAGTTAACGTGGGTTTTTTACCCCACTTTTGGCTCCTTTTTAGATTTTTTTTCTTTTTCTTTGATGATCTGCAATTTTGATATGATATGCTTACGTACAGTTATTTTGTTATTCAATTTTTTTGGTATTCTTGGAGCTTTCTTGATCTGTGGTTTATTGTGTGGCATTAATTTGGGGATAATTTTTAGACACTATTGGTTCTAACATTTTTTGTTCCTCGGTCTCTTTCTTCTCCTGCTGGTATTCCCATTGCAGGTATATTACACATTTTGTAGGTGTTTCACTGTTCTTGGCTTTTTTGTTCCATTTTTTTTTTTCTTTACTTTTCCATTTTAGAAGTTTCTATTGATAAATCCTTAAACTTAGAGATTCTTTCCTCAGTCACATCTCGTCTACTAATGAGCCTATCAAAGGCATTCTTCATTTCTCTTACAGTGTTTTTGATCTCTAGGATTTCTTTTTTATTCTTTCTTACAATTTTCATTTCTCTGCTTACCTTATTCCTCTGTTTTTGCATGCTGTCTACCTTCTGCATTACATTCCTTAGCATAGTAATCACAATTGTTTTACATTCCCAGTCAGATAATTCCAACATCCATGCCATGTCTGCATCTGGATCTGATGATTGCTCTATCTCTTCAAATGTGTTTTTTGCCTTGTAGAAGTTATCACTTCATCCTAACAAGCAAAACCCTGATAAAACTGAAAAATCAACAACTCTTCTTAGATATTTCAGAAAAAATAAGTTCATAGGGCAAGTCACTGCCCCCAAAATTGGAGAGATGAGCAGATACAGAAAATCACAAGCTACCAAATAAGGAACCTTCCTGTGAAACAGTACCAGGTAGGAAAACCTGAACTCTAATTGACAAATTGCTGAAAACTCAGTGTGTTCAAGTCTGAGAGTTAAAAACGCAGAGGGCTCAGTCATAGGAGGACCCCTAAGTCTTTTTGATTTTTACTTTTAGGGGCTCTATCAGGATCTCACAGTGACCACCAGATAGAAATCCCCTTGTGCTTCTGGCAGGGAATGGGAAAAAAGTAGGCACTTAAAATACATCCCAGAGCCTTGTGTTCCTAACAAAGGCCTGCCCTCAGGGGAAGCTATTTTACCAGTACCTAACCTACTGGAGTTTTATCAGTTATTTGTTGAAATTTGTTGCAGTAAGTCAGGGACTTACTGGAGGGACTGGCTCGAGCCACAGCAGAGGAACATAAATTGTGAAGATTTCGTGGACATTTATCAGTTCCCAAATAATACTTTTATAATTTCTTATGCCTGTCTTTACTTTAATCTCTTAATCCTGTTATCTTCATAAGGTGAGGTTGTACGTCACCTCAGGACCACTGTCATAATTGTGTTAACTGTACAAATTGATTGTAAAACATGTGTGTTTGAACAATATGAAATCAGTGCACCTTGAAAAAGAACAGAATAACAGCAATTCTTAGAGAACAAGGGAAGACAACAATAAAGTCTGACTGCCTGCGGGGTCAGGCAAAAAGAGCCATATTTTTCTTCTTGCAGAGAGCCTATAAATGGACATGCAAGTAGGGAAGATATCGCTAAATTCTTTTCCTAGCAAGGAATATTAATATTAATACCCTGGGGAAGGAATGCATTCCTGGGGGAGGTCTACAAATGACTGCTCTGGGAATGTCTGTCTTATGCAGTTGAGATAAGGACTGAGATATGCCCTGGTCTCCTGCAGTAACCTCAGGCTTACTAGGGTTGGGAAAATCTCTGCCCTGGTAAATTTATGGTCAGACCGGTTCTCTGCTCTAGAATCCTGTTTTCTGTTATTTAAAATGTTTATCAAGACAATAGGTGCAAATGAATCCAGGTTCCTCACTTTCTACATGGAGACAACAGGCTATTGTAACAATATTAGACAATGCCTTCATGCTCATGCTCTTTCCAAGAGGCAGTTTATTTTTTCTTCCCTCTTTC
The DNA here is from genome assembly GCF_002776525.5 of Piliocolobus tephrosceles. Lineage (NCBI taxonomy): Eukaryota > Metazoa > Chordata > Mammalia > Primates > Cercopithecidae > Piliocolobus > Piliocolobus tephrosceles. The sequence continues at coordinate 51,305,232 of NC_045437.1, forward strand.
ATAATCTGATTAGAAAAGATGTTACTGATGGGCTGGAGATAAGGGTATGGGGAAAACGTTATGCGATAGCTTTTTTTTAATTTATGCACACAAAGATAAAAGGTTTCATGAGTTAAGAAGTATGTTCTAACATCTCGGAGAAATAACACTTTAAAATGTAATTAAAAATAAATTAAAATGAAATATTTATATCTATATGTGAATGAGCGACATGTTTGTCTACTCATGAATAGGTCAAATACATGTTTAAAAAAGAGACGTGTTAATTTTCTTAAGTACATTAGTTTTATAAACATTTCTGGGGAGAGTATAAGGATATGAACAGATTATGTCATTGAATACTTTTATTTCTCATTTTATTTTTTTTTAATTTTTTAATTGTGGTAAAAAAACATATAACATAAAATTTACCATCTCAACTATTTCTAACTGTACAGTTCAGGAGTGTTATGTATATTCACATTCATGTACAACCAATCTCCAGAACTTTTTCATTTTGCAAGACTGGCACACAGTATTCATTAAACAACTCTCCATTTCTTCCCTTTCAGTCCCTGGAAAACACCATTCTACTTTCTTTTTCTGTGAATTTCCCTACTCTAGATAACCTCATATAAGTGGTATATATAGTATTTGTCATTTTGTACGTGACTTATTTCACTTAAAATAATATCCTTAAGGTTTACCCATGTTGTAGTATGTATCAAAATTTCCTTCTTAAGTCTGAATAATATTCCATGTGTGCATGTATACCATGTATATATATATACACACACACATACACATACATGAGTCCATGGACTTTTAGTATATTTGTATATACATATATATGTATGTATGTATGTATTGATATTATGTATATATAATAGTAAGTAGTCCAATTTATTTTTTACTTTTGTTATCTGTGCTTATATATATATATATGCACATCTATGTGTATATGTGTGTGTATATATATATAAATTTGTATGTATATATATCACATTTTGTTTTCTCAGTCATCCACCAATGGACACTTGGGCTGCTTCTACCTCTTGCCTATTGTGAATGATGCTGATATAAACATAGATGTGCAAATTTTTCTTCAACACCTGCTTTCAAGTCTTTTGGCTATATACCTAGAAGGAGAGGATACCAGGTCATATGATAATTCTATATTTAAATTTTTGAGGAACTGCATAGCAACTGCACCATTTTACATTCCCACCAGCAATGCAAAAGGGTTTCAATTTCTTCACATCGTTAGCAACACTTGTTATTTTCTAGTTTGGTTTTAGTTTTATAACATCCATCCTAATGAGTGTGAGGTGGTTTTGATTTGAATTTCTCCAATGATTAGTGATGTCAAACATCTTCTAATATGTATATTGGTTATTTGAATATCATGTATGGAGAAATGTCTATTCAAGAACTTTGCCCATTTTTAATACATGATTTGTTTTTTGTTATTGTTAAGTTGTAGGAGTTCTTTGTATATTCTGGATATTAACCCTTTATCAGATATATGATTTGCAAATATTTTCTACCATTCCATAATTTACCTTTTTCACTCTGTGTTTGCTCTTTAATGCACAGAAATTTTTAAATTTTGATGTAGTCCAGTTTGTTTATTTTTATTTTCATTACTTATGCTTCTTGTGTCATATCCAAGAAATCCTTGCCAAATCCAAAGTCAAGAATCATTTCTTCTATTTTCTTTTAAGAGTTACATCATTTTACATCATATGTTTAGGTCTTTGATCCATTTTGAGTTAATCTTTGTATATGGTGTGAGGTGAGGGTCCAATTACCTTATTTTGTTTATGGATATCCAGTTTTCCCAACACTATTTGTTGAAGAGACTGTCCTTTACCTACTGAACAGTCTTGGGATCCTCCTTGAAAGACATTTAATCATATATGTGAGAGATTATTTGTGAGCTCTCTATTTTGTTCCATTGGTCTAAGTCTGTCTTGATGATAGTACCATACTGTTTTGGTTACTGTAGCTTTGTAATAAAATAAGTTTTGAAATCAGGAAGTGTGAAAACTCAGACTTTGTTCTCTTTTTTCAAGATGGTTTGAGGAATGTTTTTTCCTTTAGTTTGTTATTTCTGATTCCTCTTTTACTTCCAGCTTTTTTCTTTTTCTCTTATTATAGCACCTTCTCTTCATTAGTTTTTATGTTCTACTTTTTTTACATCTGAATGAAATATGGACCACAGCAGCCCAATTTAGTGGTCAGAATGGTGCAGTCCCTAACACTATGCACTATCCTTTCTGGAGAAGGAAGTGAGGGACTGGAATAAAGACCATTCCACACTCTATTCCAGACCTGTATTCTCATCGTGTCTCCAGTGGCAATAGTCACCTAACCTTGTGCAGGTCATTTGATCTCTTTGGGCATCAGTTATCTGAAGAATCAAAAGGAGGGGAAAAGTCTGTAAGCTGTATAATTCTGCCCTTCTTCTGGCAGACACAGGTGGCACTTAGAGACTGGCTTTTCACTGAGGCAATCCAAACCCTGAGAAGTTGGGCTGTCTGCTTCTTGTCCAGTTTCTGTCTCTTCCTTTTCCTGTTTTTCTTTATTTTTATTCCCTGGCTCCCTTTTGCTTACTTTTCCTTTCTTAACAATCTTTTTTTCCCCAATATTTTTCTCTTAATTGTCTCTAGTTTCTCAATTTTACTTTTTAAAATTTCCATTCTATTCTTTAAAGGGGTCGAGGGAGAGAGTACGAATGTCCTAGCACTTACGCATTTAAACCCCACACCACACTCTATCCTTTCTTGGAGAAAGATCAGTTAGTCACACAGATGGCATCCAAAGGAGTTGAGTAGCAAAATACCTACATAAGATGATGATATCAGAAAAATGGTCATATAACAAACACCCTCCATCCTCCACTACTCTTTCCTGAATTGTCCCCATTGGAACTCTGAACAGTGAGACAGGGAATATTCCAGACTTGTTATTTCTTCCTTTACAGTGTTAACTGGCCCTTTCCCAAATCCCCCTATGTAGTGCTCCTGATTTTAACTCCTCCTCTAGCTCAAGCTGGTCTCTCTCAGTTCATCTTCCCCCAAGCCCTCTTGCATATCACTGCAGACTAATCACAAAACTGCACTTAGAGTTTTCATCTGCTCAAAAGCCTACAGTGGCTTCCTGTTATCTTTGGCATTAGATATACATTCTGTTCAGCTTTCTAGGCCATTCATCATCTGATAGCAGCTTGTCTCCCAGCCCCCACAACAGGATCCCTTCACAGTAACTTCCTTTCATGTATTCTAGTCTTTTTTTTTTTGAGACAGAGTCTCACTCTGTTGCCCAGGCTGGAGTGCAGTGGCGTGATCTCCGCTCTCTGCAAACTCTGCCTCCCAGGTTCATGCCATTCTCCTGCTTCAGTGTCTCAAGTAGCTGGGACTTCAGGCGCCCATCACCATGCCTGGATAATTTTTTGTATTTTTCAGTAGAGATGGGGGTTTCAGCATGTTATCTAGGATGGTCCCCATCTCCTGACCTTGTGATCCACCGGCCTTGGCCTCCCAAGGTGCTGGGATTACAGACATGGGGACCTGGCCTCATGTATTATACTTTTATTTCTTGCCTTTGCCCAGGCTGTTTTACATGAGTTGTGAGAGCTTTCCTCCTCACCTGTGTCTACTAAGCAATATATAGAAAGCTTCTTTCAATGACTCTGTTTAGATTTTACCTTCTATTTTCCTTTGCTTATATAATCAGCTGAACTATAGTTGAGCACTTAATTGTTCTACATATTTTTGTTTTGTTTCCCAAGCTGGATTATAAACTTCCTTAAAAATGTAGTTCTGTGTTTTCAAAATTATAATACCATATGCAAATAAAAGATACCATTGTTCTGTGAACACACAGAATCTCTTTTGGTTCCAAAAATAATAAAAAAAATACCATTATTATTTTTGGAACCAAAAGAGATTTTGTGTGCTCACTGACCTGTATATTCAAGTCTCTGGAACTAATTCAGCACACGGAACTATCCCAAGTCATATGCAGCATTTCACAGCCCAAAAAATTACTCCTGGTGATGATGGGAGCCACTGGCTCTACTCCAGTGAATTCCAAATGGAATTATGTATCTTATCTGTATCTGAAATCTAGCAGGTACATGCGTTGTTTTTGTTTTGTTTTGTTTTTGTTTTTCATGGTTTTTTTTAAAATTATTTAAGTGAATTCTTCTGATCAGTGCATCCAAGTTTGGCTCAGTGTCTTTTAAAATGATAACAACCATCAATATGAACATACAATCAAGCTAAACCAAGAAGAAATGTCTCAGCCGGTCAATGAGATGAAACAGTTTTACATACAGATCCCCCAAAACAGCAAACTTCAAACCTTTTGCAGATAGAAATTAAGATGTTTGAAAAATCTCATCAAGAAAGGAAGCTAATTCAGTTATTTGATAAACCAGTTTCAGTTCTTCCTCTAAGTAGTATGCAATATATATTCAATTATTTGCATATGACTAAGAAACACTTTCAGTGCTACCCCTTTAAAAGAGGTTATATCTGTGGTAACCTCGTAAATATGCTGATAGTTATAACGCTATTAGTTGTGGGCAGCCTCCACCCTCCTCTGTTCTCTAGATGGACTTCTCCTAAATCTTGCTCATTTCTCACAAACACCAAAGCCTACTAAGTGAAAAACCAAAAAGAGAAAGGACCCTGGCTCACTCACCACTTCATTTTAATCCAGTAATGTAATTATTACATACATTATATACGTGTATATTTCTGACATGTATTTTATATATACATATACACTAACCATATATATTAGAAAGGCCCCTGAATAATTTAAACTTTTGAATAACCATGGATTAAATTCAATGCTAAGATTTTTCAGGAAAAATATAAACTTTTGTAAATGTTAGTAAAACAATGAAACCATAGGATGAGAAAGAAGAAGTGAGATTAGTTGGTGAAACTTCACTTTTGCTTTTGCTGACAGAGGATAAGAGACCAGGATTATTTTGCAACCAGTATGTTTGTGCACATGATTCTGGATGTCTGCATAGAAGCATTGTTTTCTCTGCAATCTAGAGAAAGCTGTAGTCTCTCAGTCACTGTAGAAAAAGGAGCCATGTGTTATGCTGCAGATGGTAAATCTCCTCCCGTCACATTCACTCACTGTGCACTGGGAAGGCAAAGAGAAGTGTGAAGTAATTTGGTGGAACAATGCTTTCTATATAGGCACAGTGGACTATTTATTTTTGAAAGGTCAATTAGGAAAGGATGTCATTGCATTGTGGAGTAATACATATGAAAATTAGTTAAAGCCATGAACCCCTACAGGGGGTCTCTGTATTGAAAAATCACCACAGGCCTACAGTAAATGTTCTGTTAACTGGTATGGTTAGAGAATGAGGTCTGCTGGTTAACAATATGCTGCAGTTTAGTCACTATTGTGATCTATCATGCCTAGATTTGAAATATCCAGGAATTAGGGTTAAACAAAGAAGTGAAGAAACACAAAGACTCTGTCAGACAACCAGACTTCAAATTTTGGCTACAATTCTTACCAGGTGTGTGATGCTGATTAAGTTACCCAACGTCTCTAAGCCTTAGTTTTCATATCTAGAAAATAAAGATAAACCTGAATTAAATACCATGCTAGGAATTTCACTCATGGTCAAAACTGAGTTTCAGAGACTGGGGTTTCCCTCCTGCCTGATGTGAATGAAAAACTGAACAAAATATAAGAGGCATTAGCTTTTAAGACACTTGATATTACATAATGAAGGACAGTGACCTCTGGAATATTGTAGGTGAATGAAGTAAGACCTTTGGCTGCCTCAGATTAATGCCTTGAGAGAATTTTCTGTATTAGAGCAGAGAGGGGAAATCAGGTGTAGTTGAGCAAAGTCCCTGAGTTAAAGAGGCAGAGTTGAGTATCCAGGGAGACCAAGGCAGCTAAAGCTCACAACACAGAGCAGGAGAAAATAAGGGTTTCATAGAGAGAGAACTCTGGAGAACTGCAGGGGTTGCCTCTTCAGTTCAGCAGAGTACTAATCAGCACATTCATGTGAAGAAAGGAGTTGAAGCTGAAGAAAAGACCACCACAAGTATTAGTGAGAACACCACCCATTGTTCACACAGGATCAGGAAGTGCCTGTTCTATCAGCTAGAGTGGAAAACTTTGTAAGTCACATGCAGTTGTTTAGAGTAGTAAGAAAAGTCTTGCCTCAGTAGCAGAGGAGAATTACTCCCAAGTTAAATGTGATTCTAATACTGCATAACAAATCTTACAAGAAAGACCTAAAAGGGCCAAATGGTTTCCAAGTAACTATGTACCACAACAAAAACAAAAGGATATTTAAAGATATACAAAAATATCTAACACCTAGGAAGGTCAAATTCTCAATCTCTGGTATACAATAAATAATTACCAGGTATGGTAAAAGTAAAGAAACTATGACCAATCATGAGAAGGAAATCAATTAATTAAAATTGATATATAACTCACATAAATGTTAGAATTAGCAAAAAAGGACTTTCAAACAGTTGTTATAACTGTATTCCATATATTCAAAATGTTAAGTAGAGACATGGAAGATATAAAAAAAGAAATCAAAATCAAAATTTTTTTAAATATGAAAACTACAATGCCCAGTATGAAAAAATAAGCTGGATATGATAAACATCAAATTAGAAATGGCAGAAGAAGAGAATAGTGAACTTGAAAATGTAGTAATAGAAATTACTCAAAATTAAACATTCAGAGGCAAAATAATTTTAAAAAGTAAAAAGAGCGTCCGTGAGCTGTGAGACAACTTCAAGCAGCCTAATACATGTATAATTGAAGTCCCTGGAAGAGAATAGGTGACAAAAAAATATTCGAAGAAATAATGATTACACTTTTTCCAAACTTGATGAAAACTACAAATCCATAGATCCGAGAAGCTACACAAGAACCAGCACACACACAAAAAAACAAAAAAAAGAAAAAAAAATAAGCTACCCTAAACCACATCATAATAAAATTGCCCAAAAACAGTGATAAAGAGAAGATTTGTAAAGCAACCAGAAAAAAAGATATAGTTATGTACAGAAAAACAAAGATAAGGAACAAAGTAGATTTTTCTAAAATCAGAAACAATGCAAGAAAACAGTGTTCCACATCCCAAAGGAAAAAAAAAAAGCATAGAATTCTATGCCATGGGAAAATACCTTTCAGACACCAAGGCATAATAAAAACAGTTTTACACATACAAGAGCTGAAAGAATTCATCACCAGCAGAAATGAACTATAAGAAATGTGAAAGGATGTGCTTTAGATAGAAGGAAAATGATATCCCTGAAAATATGGATTTACACAGAGGAATAAAGAGCACTAAAATAGGATCAATATGAGTAAATACACAAGACTGTGTTCCTGTAATTTATATAACTTTAATAGATAATTGGCTATTTAAACAAAACTAATCATCTAGTATGGGTTTATAAAAGACATGAAAATATGTTGAGATGCACCAGTGGAACCAAGGCTCTGTAGGGAAAAATCAAACCATACTGTTGTAAAGCTTCTTAAAATATCCATGAAGTGGCATAATATGACTTGAAAGTAGACTGTGATAAATTAACAATGTACACTATAAACCATAAAGTACCTACTAAAGTAACAAAAGAAAGGGTTAATTAGTAGCCAACATAGGAGATAAAATGAGATAATAAAAAATGCTATGTTGATCAAAAAAAGGGAGATAAAAAAGAAAAGGAGAATAAAGAATGAATGAGATTAACATAAAATAATATGATGATAGAACTATATCTAACCACCTCAATAACTGTACTAAATGAAAATGGATACCTCAATTAAAAGGATTGAACATAAGAGTCAAATATTTGCAGTGTATTCTTTTGATAGAAAAAAATCTAATTCTAAAATTCATCTGGAAATGTAAAGGGCCTCCAATATCCAAAATGTTTTTCAAAAAGAACAAAATTGGAGAATACTACTACCTGATTTTAGGATTTATTATAAAAGTTCATTATTCAAGGCTGGATGGCATAGATACATAGAGATAGACAAATAGATCAATGGAATAGAATGGAATGGAATGGAATGGAATGGAATAGAATAGATAGAATAGAATAGAAAATAGAATAGAATAGAATAGAATAGAATAGAATAGAATAGAATAGAA
>NC_045437.1:51313399-51429123 GCF_002776525.5 Piliocolobus tephrosceles
AATAGAATAGAATAGAATAGAATAGAATAGAATAGAATAGAATAGAATAGAATAGAATAGAATAGAATAGAATTCAGGAAGTAATATTCCCATAGAACATTTTACAGGTTGGCCAAAATTTGGAGAGGTGCCAAATTCTTTAGAATATATAAAAAAGCGTTTTAGACCAGGAGAACTTGTTTTCTAACACAAGGACTATGGTGAGTAATTTTAGCTATGCCTAGAGGAATGAGTTACATTTGGAGCTTTCATTTAAATGGATGTTTATATATATATGCATCCATATATAAACACATATATAGGGATCTTACGTCTTATTCTCATCCTAGAAATGAAAGGAAGCACTATTCTGATTTAGTTTATGAATAATCCCTCTGAAATTTTCCATAATTGTATTCAAAATGGCTTCGCATTAAGGAAATTCTATGTTTTCCTTTTGCTGTCAGAAATAAACTACTTTTACATGGACATAATCCGCTGCAAACATTCACACTTATAATCACACTCATGCACACCCTGGTCTTTTCTGACAGCTTGCAAATATCTCTGCTCTTTACATGCAGCCTTCACAGTTACAAAGCTGAAATTTCTTTGGCCATTTCCTCTCATGTTTTTATAGCTCAGCTTTTCAAAGGGTTTTAAAAAATAGCTCAGGCACACCTAAGAAAAATATGCATTTCTTTTCATTGCCTGGCTAAAGGCCAAAGCTTTAATCACCATTCAACAAGAAATCCATGCTCTCAAGTGTACTGTGTATCAGCAGAGAGAAGACACTCCTGATAGAGATTTACTTTTCTGCCTTAAAAATCTGCTATCATCCTCTGATTTTCTTCTGTCCTTGTTGAACATAGACCTTTGTTACCCATAGAAAGAGTTATTCTGGTATTCCTATTCTATTGATGAATCTCTGGCTGATACCTAGTGTCTATTAGAACATACGCAATACAAACCTCACCCCTGTAGCCTTATTCTTCATGAGCCTTGGAGGACATACTAACTGAATAAAAATTTCTCTGTATCAGGAACAGTTTGTTCAATTTACTAAATGTCTTGAGTTGGGATCCCCAAAAGCATCTCCGGGTTGAGGATTTGTGTGCAAATAATTTGTTAAAGATATGCTAGAGACACTTGCAAAGGAATGCAGGCAGCAGAGGAGGGCAAGAGAAGGCGCCAAGCCAGGGTGTGACTCTAAGCAAAATCTGGTGGAGGCTGGCTTCAGCCTGACTCTAAAGAGAAACTTAGGAGAGTGGTTTATGCCTCAAAGCTTTTCTCCTTTATGATCAGGCAGCTGGGCTTTCATACTCTCACAGAGTCAGTAGTCACTCATTCCCTAAAGATCAGTTTCAGAGATATAAAACCCCAGGCATGTCCAACTTTCTGAATATCTGGATGATGTGGCTCCAGATGTCACAGATTGTCCCTCAAAGCAAATTAAGGTGTAGGTCATTAGAAGCAAAATCACACAGAAGTGGGATGGGGGGCATGGTGGGTGGTACACACTGAAAGGATCCTAGGGCCCAGGAGATCTGGCCAGAGCACTAGCACTGTCCTCAGCGCTTAACAAATAGTCATCAAGCACCTGCCCTGTGCTCGGTGCTGTACACAATCTTGGAAACAAACTAGTGAGCAAAGTAATCCTTTGCCCATTACAGTTGAGTTGATGCAAAGACATTATTTCATTATTTTCTTATGGTTGAGTAGTATTCCACGGTGTACGTGTGTGTATATAGATATATTATATATATTACATATATATACACATACGTATGTATTACATTTTCTTTATCCACTCATCAGTTGATGAGCACTAAGCTTGATTCCATACATTAGCAGTTGTGAGTCAGGCTGTAATAAACATACACATGCAGGGGTCTTTTTGATATAGCAACTTCTTTTCCTTTGGGTAGATACCCAGTAGTGGGACTGGTGGATTGAATGGTAGATCTACTTTTAGAAACTGGCCTTTTAAACAATTGCCCCAGGTGATGCTTATAGTTATGTAAGTTTGGGAAGCATCGACATCAATCATTCTTTATCCCATTACATTACCAGGCATTATAGGGTTAATTTCTTAAAATTCCATTGTTAAACTTTATTGGACTCTAACAGCCCTTTAGGTAAGTGTATACACACACACGTATGTGAAAGTGCAGCTTATGTAACAAGCGTGGGTTTTCCCACCATTCAGCCAATCCAAGAACCAATACTAGGATCTTCTCTTCTTTATCACTACCCCTTCTCCAGGATTCAAGAACTTATACTTTCTGTGACAGAAGGTTAAAAGTGACCTGAGTGGTTCACAGTGTCAACTAATTCTCGAGTGAGATACAGGCACACTGAATCTCAGCTGGTACCACCGTGGATCAGTCATATGATCCACGGTGATGATCCACGGCAGTGTGTGGGCAAGAACTGCCAGTGGGATGTCCTTTGGTTCCCATGATGAAAATAGCTGCCTCCTCTGCAGGGGCAATGGGCATTCCCAGTCCAAAAGTCAGAGGTCTGTGAGTGCTGGGTCAGTACCACATAGTCTCTGGCTCTGACCACTGGCAGTCCCTGATATGCTCACTCTGTTAACAGCCTCCTCTCTGCTTGACTCCTCCCTATCTGACCTCCTCTAAAGTACTGCCTCATGACCTCCCTTTCTCCTTTCAGCACAGGTAAACCCCATCTAGATTCTATTTTCTTTCTGTGGTGTGTGCATGTGTTTGTATGTGTGTGTGCACGAGTGTGATAAGCTCCTCTACTCCACTTCCCTTGGGGACTGTCTTCTAATTTTCCTGGCTTAGAAGCAATAAAAAATGAAAACCATGGAGGTTTACTGTTTGTTTTCTTCTCTTTCTGCCATAACAATCCTAGTTTTCCTTTAGGAGGTATGAATACCCCTGGCTCTGCCCGATACTATGGTCGGGAAGTGCAGGAAAGAAAGCCATGCCCCAAGTTAAATATTTCATTGTCTTATCTTGCTACGTATATTTCTTCACTAGAAAGTAAGCTCCCCAAGGACAGAAATGATGTTCATTTTTTGTTGTGGCACTTTAAGTGCTGGTACATAGTTTGACATGGGTTAATAAATATGTGTTGAATTAATGTATAAATGACTATGTTTTCAGTCTTGACTCCTCTCCTGCCCTTTTTATGATTGTAACTTACCTATTTTTTTTTCAAGGCACTGCTCAAGCCTTATCTCTTCCAAGAAAACTTCCTTGAGTATCCTCACTTCTCTCTAACCTCAGCACTTCTATCTGTATCTCACAACATCTCCTTGCTTGTTATTTCTGTGAGTTTTAGATTATTTATTTGTTTGAGGCAAATGATTTTCTAACAACTGTATAAGAAATACTGTAGTGAATTGCATTCAAGCTGTTTCTTAGAAATCTCTCAAAGCAGACTTCTGGCATCAATCCAGGGTCTAATTCAAGAAAAGTACGTTGGGTCAAAACAATGCTCTCTGGGTACACAGCTCTTTGACTCTTTGACTTGTCATTATTCTCTTATTTTTAATATGTGTCATGTTTCCTCACTACCTTCATGGACAAAGGATTGTATGTTTTCATCGACAGATATGAGTGTGGCTCAAGGCACGTAGTAAATTCCCACTGATTATTTGATAGTTTTTTTTTTTGTTTGTTTGTTTGTTTGTTTTTTGAGATGGAGTTTCGCTCTTGTTGCCCAGGCTGGAGTGCAATGGCACGATCTCGGCTCACTGCAACCTCCACCTCCCAGGTTCAAGCGATTCTCCTGCCTCAGCCTTGTGATTACAGGCATGCACCATCATACCCGGCTAATTTTGTATTTTTAGTAGAGATGCGGTTTCTCTGGGTTGGTCAGGCTGGTGTCGAACTCCTGATCTCAGGTGATCCTCCTGCCTCGGCCTCCCAAAGTGCTGGGATTACAGACGCGAGCCATTGCACCCGGTCTACTTAATATATTTTAAAGATGCTAGGGCTATTTCAGAGACTCCAGTATTTTTTATATGGACAATTCTATTGCAAATGTGTCCCTCCTAGTGATTTAATGTGTCCCTTAAATTAAGTTGTGATTATAATGTTCTGTGGACGGTAAAAGAAAGTGTGTACAATTGCAAACATGCTCCCCTGTCCTTCCTCAGGATATAAATGATAATTGAAGTCCATGAAAATGCTTAATTTAATCTTAAGAAGGTGTTTCTATTTGCTCTGAAACTTTGCATTTGACAAAGACAGAATTAAAATTCAAGAATGCTTGGGCTCTTGAATGTTCTTTTCCTTTTCAAAACTTTGTCTCAGCTCCTAACCGCGTTGGCAAATTTTTGCCAGCCACTGAAGAAAGAAGAATATTTTTTACCGCAGCATTTGCTGCTGTTTCAGAAATGAAAACATGAATGTTTCAGTGAAGAAGCACTGGCACTGGCAGCAGGACTCAAATCTCAGGAGATGACTTTTCTTATGCAGCAATCCTCTTTAATATTGAAAAATGAAACAATAATATTGCTGGGATTTCTGCTAAAATCCAGTAACTATAGAATCTTTTATGAAAAGAAGCAAAAGATAATAAAAGAGAAATAAAAGCATCATTAAACAATCAGTGAAGCCTGTCCTAATGAGGGAACAAGGCTTTGATTCTTTACCGGAAGATCTGGCGGTGCTAGTTGGAAATGAAATGATGCAGAGCTGTATAACACAAAGCCCAAGCACAGTCTTCTTTTACCCCACATCCTTCATCTCAGAATTTTATATTCTCGAACTCTAGTGTGCTTCTCTGGTAAAGAAAACAGAAAACACATGCATGTTGTTAGTGGTTTCTCTACAATTATAAAGCAATTAGAATTGTTGAGTGCTATTCTAATAGAGACTGTTTAGACATGTACTTTAACAAAGATTTAAAAGGGATCACAGACATCTGAAGGACAGTGGCTTTTGAGTGTGAGTATTTTCTCAAATTTCTGATGGCATATTTTAATTTGTTTCCAAAAGGCTATAGTTTGTGGCTTGAAAATGGTTTAGAAGGAAGGGTCATTTTGTAAAAATGCTCTTATCTGAAAAACTGTGCATTTGGTGAACGTGTCACTTTGACTCAGATGAATTTTACAAGTATTTTGATTCTTCTGTGCTTTGGAGAATTTCTACGTGTCTGACCACTGAGAGGAATTGGATTAGACTGGATAGAAAGCATCACTCATGGCAATGTGTGCTCTCCATATTGGGGCTGACCTTTGTTCTGTTGGGGACACCAGCCAGATTCTAATGGATAGTGTTTTCCACATCTTCAACTCATCAGCCAACTAGCAGAGATAATCCAGGACCATTAGTTAAAAAAATAATCATTATCTTTTGGTTAATCTGAATAAAGTGAAAAAAAAAAAAAAAAGGAGCCAATGACAGACCAAGGGCTTTACAAACTGTAGTTAAAGAAACATTCAGTCAAACCCAAAGTTGCAAGGAAAGTGACAGATAATATGGTGCAGAAAGGAGGATTCCATGCTTTTCTTTACAGAAAACAAAAATTAGTAAAGTCAGTGTAATAATTTTTCTGATGATCATTCAAAGATATATCTGAGAAAAAGAAAAAAGACATCAAACTAATCAAAAGTAAAGTCATAATATCTGGTACCTTGGGAAGAAATAGATTCTAGTTTCTTTATTGTACTGTAGGCTAGACAAAAAGGTGTGAGATAGACTGGGAAAACAATACTTAAGAGCAGATTTCCAATGTTCTTATCATTAGATGGAAATAATTATTGTCAATAATGAAAATACACACTGTTTCACTAGGTCACAGGGACAAGAACTTCAGCCCGAAATGATGAAAAGCCAAAGAGTAGGTTGGATGAGTACTGGGTCATAGTCCTAAAAGGCATTTGGCAATTGTGTCCTGTTACTTGTTTCTATTTTTATTTGACATTCACCTTCATGTATTTCTCTGTCATAGCAAAGAAATGTAGGTAATTTGCATGGTATAAGAATTAACTTATGAGTTTCTATAACTAAAATCCAAAAATAACAAGGGCTGAAACAGGTTAGAGGACAGTTTCCCTTTTGTATAATGAATACAGTGGAGATCATATCTGCAACCCAGACTGTTAATTTTTTCATCTGCCATCTTCAACTGTCACCATCCCTTTGAGTTCTAAAACGGCGACGGTAGCGCCTGCTTTCATATTCTCTTTCCCGCCAGCCTAAAAGGGAATAGGGTGAGAAAAGGGTCTGTCCCTTTTCTTTAAGGGCAGGTTTCAGAGCCTTTACACATCACTCTGATTCATGTTTATTTGGCCCAAACCAGATGAGTGTGGTCACACGACAACACTCAACTGAAAAGGAGACTGAAAAATGTCGTCTTTTATCACAAAGCTATGTGCCGTGATAAAATATGGTTCTACTTTTATTTTTAATGTGCAATTCTCTTTATGGGTTTTTGGTATTTCATCTGAATTTCAGAGTTTTTATTATTTTAGGGATAAAACTTACTTTGAGATACACTTTATGTACTTTGATTACATTTCAATGTGTCTTCCTGTATCCATTTATTAATCACTGATAGCTACTGCATTACACTAATAACATTATTTGTCCAACTTTGTTAATTCCTCCAATGGATATTGCTGGTGTTAGGCTAAAATTTTATAATATTTTTGTTATAACATTTAACACAATACTGAAGTCCCACTAAAGAGTGTCCTTTAGAGATTTGAATTGTTGGATTTGCTATTTGAGTGTGTCTGTAGGTGTGTGCATGTGTGTATCAATAAAAGATACACTTTTTTTGATGGAGAGGGGATGGTGCGGTAATTTAAAAGAAGAACTAGAGAAGCTGGAGAAAATTAAAATAAGTCAGTGAAAAATATTTGGGGAAGGGAAGGAAAGAGAAGAGATGACAAGGGAAATGAGGGGAGGGAAGGGAAGAGGAGGGGAGGGGAGGGGAGAAAAAGGAAAGAAAGGGGAGGGAATGGAGAAAAAAAGAGGAGGGGATGACAAGGAAGGGGTCGGAGGTTAACAAAGGGAGGGAGAAGAGGAGAGGGGAGGGGAGGGGAGGGAAGTGGAGGGGAGGAAAGGGAGGGGAAGGAGAAGAGACATATGGGTTCACTTTGCTCCTAAAGGCACCTGTAGATTCTGAAAAAGAACCTGAGCAGATCATTCTTCAGACGCACAGATATACTCCCTTTGTGGTAATTCATCAAGCTATAGGATTAGAATTTGTGTAATTTCAATGTGTCATACGTAAATAAAATTTTAAAAAGAGACATCTAATATAAAACAAATGAAAGACATTATGTAAAAATAATATAAACACTTTTGAACCCAAAATTAAATGGACTCTATCATTCTAAAAAAATTACTTTATATTTCTCTCTGCATATATAGTTTCATAGTAAATAATATGTTTTAGACATAGACGGAGTTCTACTCCCATCTTTATACCCCACCATCCTTAGAAAACACTATACTGATGTTAGTCACCATTTCTGTGCATGGATTTGTACTTTTACTGTATATAAACATTCATAAATAATTTGGGCTAATATTTTGATTTCTCAGTTTCATACAGCATATCAACAATGTATCTTTTATAATTTTCATTTATCACTCAATATTATTTTTGAGATCTATCCATGTTAATGTATACAGATCAAATTTATTGAAACTTCCATATGAAACTTCAATCTGTGAATCAGCCAACTTATTATTATCCATTCCCCAACTTGAAGGGCAGTTAGATGGTCTCCACATTTTTGCTATTAAAAACATTATTGGGTCGGGCACGGTGGCTCACGCCTGTAATCCCAGCACTTTGGGAGGCTGAGGCGGCAGATCACGAGGTCAGGAGTCCGAGACCAGACTGACCAAAATGGTGAAACCTTGTCTCTATTAAAAATATAAAAATTAGCCGGGCATGGTGGTGGGAGCCTGTAATCCCAGCTACTCGGGAGGCTGAGGCAGGAGAATGGCATGAACCCAGGAGGCAGAGATTGCAGTGAGCCGAGATTGCGCCACTGCACTGCAGCCTGGGCAACAGGGTGAGACTCCGTCTCAAAAAAGTAAAATAAAATAAGATATAAGATAAAAAAAAAATTACTGCAGTCAACAATCGCTGTATGTATCTTTTTGTCTACGTGTTTGAGAACTTCCCTGTAGCAAATATCTGGAAAGGAAAAGACAGCGCACTGGAACACACACGTTAATCCTGACTATTGTCAAATGACTGTCCAGAATGATTGTAACAGTTGCATTTCCACAAACAATGTGGAAGAGTTCCCATTTTCCCACATCCTTGCCAGTACTTGGTATTATCAGGTTAGTTATTATTTTATCAGGTTAGTTATTATGTTATGTTTTGGAGGAGTTTTAAATGGTATGCCAATTTGAAATACCAATTGTTTTAATTTATATTTACTAACTACTTGTGGGTTGAACACAAGCTCCCTGGTCACTTATATTTCCTCTGTGAATCATATGATCAAGACTGACCATTTTTCTATTGGGCTTTGTTTCTCTAATTTTTAAAGAGTTTTAAAAATGTGTTCTAGAACTTTATTTGTCTAATAAATAAATGGCACATATTTTCTTTTAGTGTGTGATAAATCATTTTGTCATTAAAAGCTTTTATTATTATTAAAAGAAGCTTTTATTTATTATTAGTGATAATGCCAAATTTGTCATGTTTCTACTTTTTTGTTTGTGTTTTTCTCTATGTTAACTAAGAGATAATTCCTTATTCCAATGAAATTTTTTCTTCTAATCATTTTAAGTTTAACTTAACAAATTTGTCTTCAATTCATCTGATGTTAATGTTTGTATATAATATGAGATACATATGTAATTCAGTGTTACCAGTATATACAGCACCACACCAGTAAGGGAAGAGCCCATTCTTTCTTCAGCTAAGTGAAATGTCATCTCTGTTATATGGCTAGCTTCTGTACACTCATATATTTTTTTTAGGATGTATGTTTATTCCTGAATGAAGATCCAAGTTTCCATCCAGTATTATATCTTGGGCCTAAAGGATGTCCTTTAATATTTCCTGTAGTACTAAAGCTATATTAGTGATGAATTATCCCAGCTTTTCTTTATATGAAAATGGCTTTATTTGCCTTTTTTTTGAATGAAATTTCCACATGATAGAGAATTCTGGGTTGACTGTCATTCTTGTTTGTTCTTTCAGCACTTTAAAATACTGTCCATTATCTTAGCTGTCCCAATATGTTAGCAGGTATTTAAAAAATCATTTTTCCCCTGAGGGTTTTTTTTTTTTTTTTTTTTTCCTCTGTGGCTGCCTTTAAGATTCTTATTAAACTTTGCTTTTTAGCCACTTGATTGTGATGTGCCTAGGTGTGATTTGTGTGTGTGTGCTTATTCTACTCAGGGTTTTTAAAGCCTTTTGGAAATATGGGTTTATAATTCTCATCACATTTGGAAAATTTTTAGTCATTATTTCTTCAAATGATTTTTCTACCCCAATC
Organism: Piliocolobus tephrosceles; assembly: GCF_002776525.5. NCBI lineage: Eukaryota > Metazoa > Chordata > Mammalia > Primates > Cercopithecidae > Piliocolobus > Piliocolobus tephrosceles. Next base: position 51,322,839 of record NC_045437.1, read on the forward strand.
CCCCTCTCCTTTCCTTCTGGATCTCCAATGATATGTAGGTTAGCTGTGTGACCAATGTTACATTTGTTTGATTCTTATCTCATAGGCGCTATTTACTTATTTTTGCTCTTTTTTCCACTTTATGTCTAAATTTGGATAGCTTTTTAAATCTACTTTCAGATTCACTAATATTTTCTTCTGTAGTTTCCAAACTACTTATTTCTAGTGATTTTTTAAAATTTTAGATATTGTATCATTTTGACTTTACAATTTGCCTGGATCTTTTTTGTAACTTCTGTTTATCTGCTAGCTTGCCCACCCATCCTCTGATTTTGTCCAGCTTTTCCTTTAAGCTCTTAAATATATTTCTATTATGTGTTTTAAAGTCTTTGTATGCTTATTCCCGTATCTGGCTCACCTCTGGCTGTTTTGATTGCCTGCTTTCTCTCCTGGTTTTGGTTATGCTTTCTTGTTTCTTTATCTGTCTAGTAATTGTTTTATTGTATGCTCAACTTTAGGGGTGCTTCATTGGTGAGAGTATGGCTTATGCAGTCTTCTTTTAAGGAGTGTTGGATTTTATGGTTAAGTCTATTTGAGACTGATTTTAGGCATTTTGGATAAGTCTAGAATAGCCCCTATCCTAGAGCCAGAGTAGCTCTACTCCTCAGGCACCGTATTTCTGGAATTTCAACGGAGATCCTGGGTTGTTTGTGAGGTCTCCCCACTGTGGTTTGTTTCCCAGTGCCGTGTCACTCTCGGAATCTCTGTTTTGCTCACGGTTGCCCCAGAAGCTATTCTTTGGCCCTCCAGAGTCTTGCTTTGTGCAGGCATAGCTTAGTATTTAGCCAAAGAGTCCAGAGAACCCTTTTGGAGATTTCTGGGAGTCTTTCTTTGTGCAGCTCTCTCCTCCTAGTACCTTGTTCCCACAAATCCCAATTGCCTCAGCAGCTCCAAACTCTAATATGTACATGCTCAATCCAGGCAGACCTCTACTCTCTGGTAGGTTCCTACTTCCCTGTGCTACAATTTGGAAGGTGCCTTAGGAAGAGAGCTGGGTGAATGTAGGGCTCACCACATGTGGATCCCTACTCTCTCTCTCTTTTTTTAAATTTCTTCTAAAAAACAAAAAAAGCAATATGAGATCAAAGCCTTATGTTGCCTATTGTTCAATGCCAAAGAACAGCTTTTTCCTATAGTTTGTTTTATAGGTATTTACAATGGAAAGATGAATGTGATTCTTATCACTCTGTTACAGCCAGAACTAACACTTTTTTTATTTCTGAATTTTAAGCCTCTATTAAATCTCAATTTCTTTTTTGTTCCCATCCACTTTTATTTTAAGTTCTGGAGTGCATGTGCAGGATGTGTAGGTTTGTCACATCGGTGCACATGTGCCATGGTGGTTTGTTGTACAAATCAACCCATCACCTAGGTAATAAGCACAGCATCCATTAGCTATTCTTCCTGATGCTCTCCCGTCCCCGCCCGCCCCTACCGACAGCCCCCAGTGTGTGTTGTTCCCCCTCCATGTGTTTTCATTGTTCAGTTCCCACTTATAAGTGAGAACATGTGGTATTAAATCCTAATTTCTGACCTCTCATTTATTTCCAGTATTATGATTTTTGCCATCTTTCCTTTTTCTTGGACAATCAAATTAGGACTATCTTTTTGGTATGTATTGTTTCTTTTTTGTGTATAGTCATAGAAATTATTCAAATATTTTGTAATCTTTTGAGTTATATGTTTGGCTCATTAATTTTTGATATGATATGTTTTTATTTTCTAATATATTAATTTAAGACTATAAATTTCTAAGTCCACCATTACTTGACTACAAAGGTTTTAATATATAGTATTTCCATTATTTTTGTCTTCTATTTTTATTTGCAATAAAATTATTGCAATAAAAATAAATTTTATTATAAAACATGTGCAACATAAAATTCATCATTTTAACCATTTTAAGTGGACAGTTCAATGACATTAAGTCCATTCGAAATGTCACAAACTATTACTAGTATTCATTTCCAGAACTTTTTAGTATCTCAGATAGAAAACTCTGTCCCCACTAAGTAGTAAGTCCCCGTTCTCCCTCCCTCTCAGTCCCTGGTATATTCTGTTTTCTATCTCCAAGGATTTGCCTTTAATTGCAACTTAAATTTTTAAGCTTTTTCTTTGCTCTATGAGTTATTAATTAATATGTATGTATGTGTGTGTGCAAATGATGAGAACACATGGACACATTACAGGGAACAACACACACTGACTGGGGTCTGTTGGAAGGCAGGGGGTGGGAGGAGGGAGAGGATCAGGAAGAACAGCAACAGCGAGTGGCTGCTGGGCTTAATACCTGGGTGATGGGATGATCTGGGTAGCGAACCACCATGGCACATGTTTAGCTATGCAACAAACCTGCACATCCTGCACGTTAAACCCTGAACTTAAAAATTGGAAATAAAAAGATTTATAAACATATTGATTTTGTTACATTTCTAAAATTGCTTTTTTTGCTTTGTTACAATAACTGATTTTTTTCAGTGACCTATCTATATTCCTTAGACCTTATTATTTCATTGTGCTCCAGACAACTTCTAATTGCTATTACCTGCTTCTCTGAGTCAGAGAGTTTTTTTTCTGGAATCATAAAACAGTGTTCTGCTTAAATACAGGAGGGAAGTGCTGGATAATTAGTATCTCTTAGGAACTTTCACCAGTCAATGACTAAGGGGAGTTAGTGCATAAACACCCCAGTGCTCTCACGCCTCAGGTAGGATAATTTTAAGACATATTTCCACGATTTGTCAGTTTCTCAATTGAATTAAACTCCAATTATCCACTGTTGTGGCTGTCTTAAAAGATATTCTTTCTTGTCAGACTTTCCTTTCCTGTATCACTTCCCCACCTCTCTCCTAATGTTCATAGATTCAGGAAAAATAAACCACCTTCAATCAAATCCTTGTCTCAAGGTGTGCTTCTGAAGAATTTGAAACAAAACCCTTGCATGGTGATTGGAAAAGGTGTTTAGATATCAATGCTTCAATATTTGATGACAATTGCTTTATGTCCAGATACATAGGCAAATTTTATAAATGTTCCATATAAGCATAAAGTGAATTCTCATTCTCTAATTACTAGTGCAGAGATCTATAAGTTTTTATTAGATAAGGATTCATTTTTGTAGTTCAGATATTGTAGAATTTTGTTTGCATGTACGATCAACTCTTCAGAAAGATGTATTTTAATTCAAATATAATGGATGTTTATAAATATTCTCTTTAATTTCTATTTAACTTTCTATATCTAGAGGTTATGCTATTATCTATATATAGATTTGAAAAAGTTATATATTCCTTCCTAATTGTTTTTTAGCACTAGCCAGTGACACATATTTATGTTTAATAATGTTTTCCATTTTAAATTCGACTTCATCTAATATCAACAGAACAATTTTTATTATGTATAATTTTTTCCATTGTATTTTTCTTCCCATTTATCTAAACTTTCCTGCATCTTCTTTTTATAGGTATACATTTGAACACAGACATTGAGGGTCTTCCCAGTTTCCCTTAACCTCCTTGCTTTATTGCTCTTGGTTGTCACCACACCAACAGTTTGCTGCCTCTTCAGTTTTGACATTTGGTGAAGCCATATACCATGGGATGGGGAACCTGGCTTCCTGAGTAGCCACTGAGGGCCCAAATGATACCATCCATACTTGTAGAGAAATTAGCTCCCAAGGGAGTGAGCCATTACTAATAGAGAATTAAGAGGAAAGGAGAAGTGAGACAAATTCTCCCTCTTTTTCTCTCCCATTAACTGCTCAAAGGTACAAGTTCTCCTCTATACCATTCTGGAGACCTGTGTACCAACTGAACATGGCTGCCTAGCTACCTGCTGAGTCTCTTTGACCTTATTAGAAGAAGGCAGCCAGTGCAGGAACACCTTGCATTGCTTTGTATTTCACTTTTCTTTGCCTCACTTCCTTCGAAATAAGCACTTTATTTTAGAAGAGTTTAGGTATATAAAGATATGCAAAGATAATACAAAGAGTTTCCATACACCCACGCCAATGTTTCCTATTGTTAACATCTTACATTACTATGGTGCATTTGTTATAACTAATGTACCAATATTGAGACATTATTAAAAACTAAAGTCCATGCTTTATTCAGATTTCCTTAGGTTTTATCTAAATATCCCCTTTCTGTTCCAGAATCTTACCTAGGATACCACCTTGCATTTGGTCGTTATGTCTCCCTAGGCTTCTTTGGACTGAGACAGTTTCTTAGACTTTACTTGTTTTAATAACTTTGACCATTTTGGGGAATATTGGTGAGGTAATTGGTAGAATCTTTCTCAATCGGAATTTATTTGATATTTTTCTCATGATTAGACTAGAATTACACGTTTTTGAGGAGAAAGACCACAGATTGCTATTTTCATCATATTTCATCAAAAGTACATACTATTAGCATGGTTTATCACTGCTGATGCTAACCTTGATCACCTGAGGTAGTGTTTGTCAGGTTTCTCCACAGTTAAGTTACTCTTATTCACCTTTCCAGACTGAACTGTTTAGAAAGAAGTCCATATGCCTAGCCCACGCTGAAGAAGTGGGGAATTATGCTCCTACCCCTGAGGGCAGAATATCTACAAAAAGTATTCGGAATTCTTCTGCCTGGGGGATTTGTCTTTTCTCCCCGTTTTATTTACTTATTCTATCATTTATTTATGTCAGCATGAACTCGAATTTTATCTTACACTTTCATTTATAATGCAACACTTCATTTTTGTTTTTGTTTTTTTCTTAAATTGTTTCACTTTTGACTATTGGGAACTCTTTCAATTGTCTCCTGTATTTCTTTGACATACCCTATAAATTTTTACTTGGAGCATTTCCTTATTTTCTGGCACAAGGTATTCCAGACTCATCTTGAATATTCCTGCCCAAATCCTAGAATCAGCCATTTCTCCAAGGAGCCCTAATAAGTTTTTTTAATTGGAAAACAGTGTTAGAAATCAGGCATGTTCCTTACTGCTGGGACATAATTGCCTCCAGGCCCTCTTAGCTGGCAGAACAAGGAAATATGTGTATTATAGTCACCTGTATATACACAAATATCTACAAATATTTCTACGTGTAATAATCTCTGTAAATAGTAAGCTAAACATGATTTCATACTGATATCTCCAACTAGAATCCATTACCATATGGATCATTCTAGCCTTTCCTTTTCTTATCTATATCCTACTACTATAACAATGAGAAACTTGGCTCCCATTATCCATTATCCAGCATATATGTAAAACGGTGTCAGAATTATTAACCCATTTCCCCATGGAAAACAACTTTATCAACTAGAGTTCAGTGCTTACATACAGTTCTTTTGCTTTTAGTCTTATACTTCCCAGTAATTTCCAATGTTACTTAGATTTTTCTCCTTTATTTCCCATGCTCTTCAGTGAAGTTGTTGCACATATTCTAATAATGTTAGATTGTTCTGTCACATTCTGAATTTCAATCTGGACTCCTCAAATGTAAATGATTTTTTAAAAATTTGCATACATGAAGGCTTAATCCTTGTGCTGTGAAGTTCTATGGGTTCAGACAAATGCTTAGTACATGTATCTACCATTACAGCACCATACAGAATAGTTTGACCATTGAAAAAGTGTTCCCTGTGCTTCATTCAGTAAACACTCCCCCTAAACACTGCCCTGAACTCCTGGCAACTACTGATCATTTTATTGACTGTATAGTTTTATCTTTTCTAGAATATCATATAATTAAAATAATATAATATGTAGCCTTTTAAAACTGGCTTCTTTCATTTAGCAATACACTTTTAATGTTCCATGTCTTTTCATGGATTGCTATCTCTTTTTCTGTTTTGCTGAATATTATTCATTATGTATATATACCACAGTTTATTCATCCATTCACCAATTGAAGGACATCTTGGTTGCTTCCAGTTTGGGGAGCAGGGGGATTATGAATAAAACTAAACATTTGTGTACAGGTTTTTTATGGATGTATGTTTCCAAATTAGCTGTATAAATATCTAGAAACAATTGCTGAATCATATGGTAAAACTATGTTTAGCTTTGTAAGAATCTACCAAACTGTCTTCCAAAGTGGCTGCATGTACCATTTTGCATTTCCACTAACAATGAATAAGAATTCCTATTGCTCTGAATTTTCTCTGGCCATTGTTAGTATTGCCAACTTTTTGATTTTATTTTAGCCATTCTAATAGGTGTGTATTGGTATCTCATTATTTTAATTTGCAATTTTCTACCAGCAGATCTTGTTGAACATTTTTACATATGTATTTCTACATCTTTCTTTGGTGAGGTATCTGTTTAGATCTTTTGCCCATTTTTACTTGTTTTCTTATTGCTGAACTGTAAATATTCTTTGCATATTTTAGATATAAGCCCTTATTCTAATATATGTTTTGCAAATATTTGCAAATTTTTCTTTAGTATATGGTTTCTCTTTTCTTTCTCTTAACAGGTTTTTCACAAAGTAAATATTTTTTAATTTTAATAGATTTTGCTTACCAGTTTTCTCCCTTCAAGTGTCATATTTTTTGTGTTGTAGCTAAAAGCTCATCACCAAATTCAAGTTTACAGATTTTTTTCTCCCATGTTTTCTCCTAGAAGCTTCATGGCTTTTTCTTTTACATAGCTTTATGATTAATTTTGAGTTAGTATCTTATGGAAGAAATAAAGTAACTATCTATGTTCTTTTTGTGCATGTGGATGTTCACTTGTTAACATCAGTACCATTTACTGGGAAGAATATCCTTTCTCCACTTGGTTGTCTTTGTTCCTTGGTCAAAGATCAGTTGATTGTATTTGTGTGGGTCTCTTTCTGGGCTCTCTATTCTGTTTTCTTTATCTGTTATTCTTTCACCAATACCACACTGTCTTGATTACTGTTGCTTTATAATAAGTAGTGTGGGCCTTCCAAATTTGTTCTTTTTCTTCAGTGGCTTATTCCCTTGTTTTCCTCCTCATCCTGCTTCATGCTTCCATTTACTAAAAAGTGTTAGCATCTTAAATCTTGCCTCATGTTCTGTTTTGTGGAATTCCAGTGTTATAGACTACATGGCTGTGTCTTTTCAAAATTCATGTTAAAGCCCCAGTGTGGCTGTATTTGGCCAAAGGAAGTAACTAAGGTTAAATAAGGTCATAAGGGTGAGGTCCTAAGCCAATATGATTAGTGAGCTTTTAGGGAGAGATACCAGAGGGAACCCCATCCTCTTTCTCTATGCAGACACTGAGGAAAGGCCATGTGAGGACACAGCTGGAAGGTGACTGTCTAGAAGCCAGGAAGAGAGTTCTCACCAGAAACCAACTCTGATAGTACCTTGATATGAGACTTTTAGCTTCCAAAACTATGAGAAAATGAATGTTCATTGTTTAAGCCACCCCAGTCTGTGGTATTTTGTTACGGCAGCCCAAACATACTGATACCACCAGAACAAGGCAAAATAAAACTTTAATAAGTATTAAAGAGCCATATTCTGTTTCTTAATCTAATCTTGGAATCTTTTAACTTATGAGGTTAGTTCATTTTGGCAGTTTTTATTTGTATTACTTTATTTTATGATTTTTATATTATATCTGGTTTTTTTCCTCTCAAAACAAGTATTAGACTGATTTCTTTTTATTAATTCTTTCTTTTATATCATTGGTTTGGAAATTAAACATTTAATCTCTATACTTTCATGGTTTACCATTTCATTTTTAAAATGTATGCCTGTCTGAACAAAGTCCACAGTGAATTCATAATTTTACAACCTTTTCAAATATTAAAAAGACTTTAGAAACTTTAATTCTGATTATCCCCTCATATGCCATTTGTCTAAGATTTTTACTTTAACTTTATTTTTATGAACCCCATATTGTGTATCATTATTCTCCTTTTTATATCATTAGCATGTGTTTAGGTTTACCTTATATTTGCCAGTTATTTTACCCATTATTGCCTTTGGAAACTCTTTTCTTCCTTCTGTGTTCAATTTTCTTCTTTCTGAGGTATATAACTACTTTAGTGAGGGTATGTTATGACAAAGCCTCTGTATCTTTTTTTGTCTAAAATCGCCCTTTTTATACTTTCAGTCTTGATTGATAGTTTGTCTAGTATATAATTCTAGGTTGACAGTTATTTTTTCTCAGCAATGTAACGATAATGCTTATTTATACTCTGGCCTCTATTGTTACCATAAGAAGTCCATTGTCAAGAGTTTTCCTTTGTTTATCTTAAAGGTTTTAATTCTTGGATCCAAAGATTCATGTCTTTCATCAGTTCTATAAAATTCTCAGCCACCGTTTTGTTACTATTTGACTCTGTCATTCTTTCTCTTTTTCCTCTTATACTTTTTGCATATATATATCAGCTCTAATTCTCCTTCATGTCACTGAATAATCTCTCTTTCACAATTTCAATTTCTTTGTGTTCCTTTGATGCATTTCATTTAATTTCCTCAAATCTATCTTCTAATTCAAAATATTTGCTTTTAGTTGTTATTAATATGCAGCATAAGCTACTTGCTTTTGGCTTGACTTAAAAAGTCCTTCTTTATTTGTTTTAATCTACGTGGCTTTTGCTTATTTTATTTTTTGTACATTTCTTACAGCTTTGATTCTCTTCACTACTTTTAATTATGTGAACACAATAATTTTATATTATCTATTAGAAGACACTCCAATGTGAAAATATTGATCTTCTAATGCTGTTACCTGTTGTGTCTTTTAGTTTCTTGTCCTTTTTAGATTATCTACTTGTGCAGATTCAAGTTTAGAGGTACTTTATCTGTGGAAGTTGTGGAGCACACATGCTGTAATGTTGTCCTTGTGTCTAACAGGTGTCCAGAATTATCACTGGCACAGGAGCATATTTATGTTAATTTCTCATTTTGGATATTCCTGAACATTGAAGACGTTGAAGCTAGTACACATTTGAACCACATACTTGTGCATGAAACAGGCTCAGAGTACAAATTCTTCAGGAACTCAAGTAGAGATAGGTAAGCTTTTCTGTTGTCTTCCTGTGTCAGTGAGCACAAATGATTTAGGCCTGTATTTTACTGAGGGCTAGTCCTTCAAGGTTTCCAGTTCTCCCCTTATGGGCTTCTCAGTAATGTATTCTGTTATTCTAAGGTCTTTAACATAAAAGCTCTTAGGCTACTTGAACTGGCAAACCCTACTCCCCTAATCTCCCACAGACCCTGTCACCCAGAGCTAACCAACCATGAAAGCCTCAGCTGTGCCTCAGGATATTATACTCTGCCTCTCAGAATACCTGTCACCTGGGGATTTTTCTTACTTTTCCTGTTACCTCAACTACACATTTAAAAATAATGTTATATGTTTTGTGCTTATGAGGAAAGATGGGGTTCCGGTAATTAAATTCACATTATTTAATGAACAAGAAGACCTGAATTTGTTTCTTTAAATGTCTCAAAGTTTGAAGAGTTTAATGATAATTGTATGTCAGATTTGAAGTTACATTATTATTTAGTCCACCTAATGACACAGAGGAAGAGTAGCACAAGGTCAGTTGTAATGATCACAGAGCAGGGCTTGGTGTTTCCCTAGTGCATATCTTTTAGGAAGTGTTTTCCTACATTTAATATTTCTGTTAGTGGCTCGAATCACTGCACAAGCACTCATATCAAAAGTTCTTATAAATATGTAGAAACCAACCCCAATTTGAGGCTCTAATTAACATATAGAATACATTAATGAAGTGTATTCTATGTTCAGTAACTCCATCATACTCTAATTTTAATTTGTTGCATTTTTGCCCTCAGAATGTGAGACAGGATGGAATTACACAGCTATTTAAATCCCCTTTAAGGAAGCAGCAGTGTATCAATGAGACATACTGGGAGATATTGACAAGCAGAGATGATCTGAGTTGGTAGGGCATGAACCAGATGTCTGCCTCTTCATTAGTGTATGAGCATCTTGAAGGCAGGCAAAGTGCTACATTCATCTTAGAATTTCTGGAGTGGAGTACCAAACTTGGCTCATGGTAGGGGCTAAATAACTCTGGAGAGAGAGAAAGAGAGGAGAGGGTATGGGGATGGGAGAAAGAGAGTAAAAAAGAGATGAAAAAAAAAAAAAAGGGGAGGAGAGCTCCTGACCATCACTGTGATACTTACAGGAAAAGAAGAATCTACCCTACTTCCGGGTTCTGATGTCTGGCACATGAATGCAGCTGTCCTTGAGAATTAATTCATGTTCTCAAGTGCATTGAAATCCCAAAGATTCCATCAATATGATCAAAGATTTTAGCTGCTTGCACCATAGATTACATATCTGTTAAGCTACCTGTCTGAACTGCAGGAATTTGTGTTGTCAGTAGGCTCTGATACTTGAAAATCTCCATGAAGATTGAAGAGCATGTCACCCAAGCCAGCAAATTTTATTTCTTGAATAAGGCAAATATTTCTGAGCTGCTCCCATATTTTGAGAGACCCGTTTCTTCCTTTCTTAATGACCTGAACTCCATTTTCACTCTGACCCATTTCTTAGAAATGTCCATGCGTTTCTTTCAGCAAAAACTAAATTTCAGAAACATAATAAGATGGTAGAAGGCTTTCATTATCTTCTGAATTGCAGAGTTTATCAACTGTATAAATGTTTTGCCTCAATGGGAGAAGGTATTATGACTGAATTGTACCTTCAATAAACCTCTTTCCAGTTCTGGAGAAAAATTTCCTTGGGCTGGGCAGCTTAGCCACACCTAAGAAAACAATGAATGTGAAAGCACTTTAAGAGTGAAGTTCTCTGTGGAGTCCACATGGTGAACATTATGCTCTGCACTAGGCCATGAAATGATGATGGTCAACTGTGGATAGAAGCTACTGGGGCTTTCTACTCTGTTTAAACTGTTCCCATTCCAATGTGCAAAACACTGCCCAAGAGTTTCCTTGTGGGGGACTGACAGACAGAAAAGAAGAAGGATGCATTGTGTTCTCAGACGAACCCAGACAGGAAAAGATTGGAGCCACTGAGCTGAGAGCACCGAGAACTGAGAGCACTCAATCTCCTATATCCTTTTGGAGGTACAGCATGGGAGAAATGGGGTCACCTGGTGGTAGGACTCCAGTTGCTCCCAATGCGACTTCCTGCCTTGGTGAAGTCAACTGGAAGGGTGAGTATACATAAATGAACATCCATTTCCTTCATCCCACAATTGCTCTGCCTGTTTCCTCATCTGCCCTACTCACTTTCCTTTAAACATATTTTAAACATAATTTTTAAAACAGCTTTATTGGCTCCCCATCAATGTAGCAGTGTTTCTTCAAGTGTGATTCATAAATCTCTGATGATTCCAGGGAATATACAGTCAGTTCCAATTTCAGAAGCTAAAACATTGCTAATAATGTACTAATAGTATCACTACATAAAATAGGTAGGAGCTTATATAGCTGATAGCACACAGTTTGCTTCATATTTTGGCTGAAACCACTGATGTATACATTTAAATAGTTTCTCAGCATGTGTAGAATATAGATGAAGAAGCAAGCAACATATTCTTATTATGTTGATATTGGAAAGCCATGCTATAGGAAGAAAGCATTTTACTAGTAAGAAAAACAAAACCATTTTACTAGAGTTAACAAATAGTGAAATCATGAAGTAGGCATATTGGGATCAGGATCAAAGGAGATCATCTACATATGCTGTTGTGGACACTAAAGGAACATAAAGTACTTGAGTGCTAGAACCTTATCGTTTGCAAAAAAAAACAGTTGACAGAATATTTCTTGATCTTGATCTAATATTGAATGAAATGAGAAAGAAACAAATGTTATCAAGTTCTAGCCAGAAAGTTCACATATTTTTGATCCAATGAGCAAATAAATAAGCAATAATTATTAAAAATCTTGCTCCTTTTTCATTGATAAGCTGTCATAAAAGGATTACAAATAAGGAAAGGGAAAATCATTTCTCTCTGACCCTGATAATATCAACAAAGACCAGATCAATGTTTTTCAGGGTTTTTCACAAGAGATGTATCTCAGAATAGAGTCAATATCTTAATAGACAACTAATTACTCCAGGCCTGAAATAGCGTAATTATTAATGTTGAATAAATGGTATCAAGATATTTGATGAAAATCAAATCGAGCTAAATGTTTGACCCTTTACTGATACATTTTTATTTTCATTAAGATTAGAACTTACGTTGAATATTTATATTATGGTGGCCTTTAAAGTTCTTGCTGGTAAAGTGATATTTTAGTCAAGACTTGAAGGAAGTGAAGGAGCCAGCCATATGGATATTTGAGGTAAGAGCATTCCACTCAGAGGGAACAGCAAGTGCAATATTCCTGGACCCTGAGCGGCTTGGTGTCCTCAGGGAACACTGAAGAGGTCGGTGTAGATGTAGTATAATGAGGAAGAGAGAAAATAATAGGTGATGAAGTCAGAGAGGGAGCAAAAGATTGGGATATGAGGACTCCAGCTCTTACACTGAGACAAGAAGTCATTGGAGGATTTTGGGCACAAGAGTGGTTACTTATTTTTTTTTTTTTTATTATACTTTAAGTTCTAGGGTACATGTGCATAACGTGCAGGTTTGTTACATATGTATATATGTGCCATGTTGGTGTGCTGCACCCATCAACTCGTCAGCACCCATCAATTCATCATTTATATCAGGTATAACTCCCCAATGCAATCCCTCCCCCCTCCCCCCTCCCCATGATAGGCCCCATTGTGTGATGTTCCCCTTCCCGAGTCCAAGTGAGCTCATTGTTCAGTTCCCACCTATGAGTGAGAACATGCGGTGTTTGGTTTTCTCTTCTTGTGATAGTTTGCTAAGAATGATGGTTTCCAGCTGCATCCATGTCCCTACAAAGGACGCAAACTCATCCTTTTTTATGGCTGCATAGTATTCCATGGTGTATATGTGCCACATTTTCTTAATCCAGTCTGTCACAGATGGACATTTGGGTTGATTCCAAGTCTTTGCTATTGTGAATAGTGACGCAATAAACATACGTGTGCATGTGTCTTTATAGCAGCATAATTCATAATCCTTTGGGTATATACCCAGTAGTGGGATGGCTGGGTCATATGGTACATCTAGTTCTAGATCCTTGAGGAATTGCCATACTGTTTTCCATAATGGTTGAACTAGTTTACAATCCCACCAACAGTGTAAAAGTGTTCCTATTTCTCCACATCCTCTCCAACACCTGTTGTTTCCTGATTTTTTAACGATTGCCATTCTAACTGGTGTGAGATGGTATCTCATTGTGGTTTTGATTTGCATTTCTCTGATGGCGAGGGATGATGAGCATTTTTTCATGTGTCTGTTGGCTGTATGAATGTCTTCTTTTGAGAAATGTCTGTTCATATCCTTTCCCCACTTTTTGATGGGGTTGTTTGTTTTTCTCTTGTATATTTGTTTGAGTTCTTTGTAGATTCTGGAAATTAGCCCTTTGTCAGATGAGTAGATTGCAAAACTTTTCTCCCATTCTGTAGGTTGCCTGTTCACTCTGATGGTAGTTTCTTTTGCTGTGCAGAAGCTCTTTAGTTAGTGTAGCCATTTTAGAAAACAGTCTGCAGTCCTTAAAATGCTTTTTAAATATTAAAAGCATTTAATTTACTATACATATTTAAATTTTAGAAAGTTATTAGGCAGATGCACTTTGCTTTGTCGGTTTAGTTTGATCTTCAGTTACCATTTTATGAGATCTTTCCAATAGCTTATCCCATATCTTAAAATGTGCTCTTAAGTGAATGGGTAAAGACAGATCCTCGAATCTTAATATAAGACTAGGCTGGTCAGGTTGAAGATTGTGAACTGCTGACACTTCATACTGGAAACAAATACTTGTTCTTGGAATAAGAGGGCCCTCACTCACATCAATGAAATTGCCTATTCTGTGTAGCTTGACTATTCTCTCAGGGTTCTGAGATGTCTTCTTTTCTGCGGAATCTATTTTGTACTTGTTTTGAAATATTTCCAATGCCACTTTTGCTTCAGCATCCAGAGTTTCAAATGGAAGATCTTTATAAATTAAAGCATGAATGTCCTTTGTGAAGGAACGTAGGTTCTCTTTTGTTGAATGTAGAGAATTACCATTTGACTCAAGAATTTCACTCCTACATATACACCCAAGAGAATGAAAAATATATGTTTACATAAACATTTGTGCATTAATATTCATAGCGTGTTATTCATAAGAGCTCAAAGTGGAAGCAATCCAAATATCCATCAACCAATAAATGGAAAAATAAAATGTATATTCATACAAATGAATATTATTATGCAATTAAAAGAAATGAAGTTCTGATGCATGCCACAATATGAATAAACCTTAGAAACATTATACTAAGTGAAAAAAGGCAGACACAAAACCAAAAATTGTTTGATTCCATGTATATGGACTATCCATAAGAAGTAAAGCTATAGAGAGAAGTAGATTAGTGGTTTCCTAGGTCTGAAAGGGATGAGAAGATTGAGGAGTGATAACTTAAATGGTTTGTGTGTTTTGGGGGGGGATAATGGAAATGTTCTAAAATTTATTGATTGCACAATTCTGAATATACTAAAAATCATTGCATTTTATACTTAGAGTAAATTGTATGGCATGTGGATCATATCTCTGTATATCACCATTACAAAAAATAAAGAGAAAACCTCACACATATCCTTCTACTCAAAATTCTGGATGTCTATCTTAGAGAAAAATTTGCATATTTTCACCATAAGTTTGACACAAAGAGATTCATTTTTTGTGATTTAAAAAATAAAAACAACCCGTCAATAGGGAGTCTCAATAATGTGTGGCAAATCTGTACCATGAAATACTCCACTTTTATTAAAGAATGTAATAGACCTTTCTGTATTAACACAGATAAATCTTCCACATTGTTAAGAAAAGCAAGTTGTCAAAAAATATGTAAAGTATGATCCCATTTATGAACAAAACTATGTCTTCATCTACATGCATATATAAATACATAAAAAGAACTGATGAATGTATATCAAACTATTAACAGTAGTCTGTTCTGAAGTGAGAATGTTGGTCGGTTGATGAGAAGTAGAGCAAGACAAGTTGGATGGGGCAACCTTCACACTTCACACTATAAATTTCTGTATTGTTTGCATCTTTTCAACAAGAAAGTATTTATGTATTACCAGTATAAAATAAAAACAAAGAGAAAACAAAATACGATGAATGTTAACACATGGACCAAGTCCCCAAGGCAGTTCCTACCATCAAATTGTGGTAATGAACTTGTGAGCTAAATGAACAATAGTATTGGTGCAGGATTAATATGTTCTTCACTACCCTGTTAGAGCAGAATTTTATTTTACGGTAGAAGAGAGATGACATGCTTTGACAAATGTTCTGTCTGCTGCATGTTCAGGCCTTTGTATTTGTTATTTCTTCTGCCTTGAATGCTCTTCCTGCAAATATCCACATCCAACTCTGCCCCTTCCTTTAGATATTTACCCAAATATTTTCCTCTCAGCCAAGTCCTACCTGCCTACACTACCAAACTTCAATGTTCATTCCCCTCTTACTTCTCATAACCCTTCCTGCTTAATTTTTCTCCATAAGACTTTCAGCCATCTGATATTCTGCTGAATCCACTTATTTGTCTAATGTCCATCTCTTCTTAGTACAAGTAAAGTCTATGTAGGTAGGAACATTTGTCAAGTGTTTCAGAGCTGTAACCCTGGAGCTAGAGTGAAAGTTAGCACATAATATGTGCTCAGTGAATTTTTGCTGAATGAATGAAAAAATCATTTCATAATAGCATTTGAATCAAGAGCTATTGACACAGGTAGGATAAGAAAAGGATTATATCTCTGAAGTCTCATCATCAAATCTCTTCCATTGAGCAAATAATTTAACAACTAGACACTGATGGCCTCAGGAAGATTTTCAGATTTTCTTCTATTCACCAAAACCATTTGCTCCCATTTACCCAGCATTCGTCATCTAGATGCACAAAGAGGAGAAACATGAGGACAGAAATGCCATTTTCCTTTCTCTCTTCTTCTTGTCAAGCTAAACTAATCACAGAATCACAAATAAATCTGAAATTTTAGTATTTAAAATTAACCATCTGAGGGTTCTTTCGATGATCCCAATTTTGTTGGCAACATCCAAAGCATCACAGTGATGCCTTTTTTTGTTCATCAGGCCTGATCAGTGTGTTGATCTTGGCCATGTTAGTGTCATGAAGCTTCTTCACAGCCTTTTGAACTGGTGCATGTTGGTTTTTAACATCTAAAATAAACGCATATGTGTTGTCTTCCCTATTCTTGTCTGATTCAAGTGAAACTTGATGGCATAGCGATCAAGCTTGCTTCTCCTGGTGGTATTTTTCTAAGGAAAATCTCCTGCCTTAAAAGCTGCAGTGTCTTGGGCCACCAGAAGCAGGGTAATGTGAGGATCTTTTGAGTGTGATTGTGGATACCTTTCTGTACTGCCTTCTTGACCTTCAAAGACTTTGCTTTATCTTGACTTTGGGAGGAGCAGAGGTTTCCTTCTTCACTTTCAGGGCCATCTTGGTGAGAAGTTACATTTTTAAATTTAGTTCTTCATCCACAACAGAACTATTAGGATTTATTATGCAGAACCAGTTTTGGAAGACCAAACACAGAGAAGAAAGAGAAGTTAAAGAGAATTAACAGCAAAACCACCTAATGGAGGAGTGCTCATGGGTAAGATGTGAAGCATTTATTCATCAAGAGTTAGAAAAACTGATTTCTTCCTCCAAAAAGCCACAGTAATTTCCCAAAAACAGAAAAGAACATAGAGTCATAAAACCACAAAACACTACCATTTAGTCTTATATTTTTTCTTTGTCTTCTCAAATGCACTGATTTAGGTATTCCAAAATGGGTGAAAGATACGTCTATTTATCACTGTTTCAAACTCCACAAAGAGACTCTGAAATCCAAACACTGCATGCTCTCATTCATGAGTGGGAGATGAACAATGAGAACATATGGTCACAAGGAGGGGAACATCACACACTGGGTCCTGTCAGGGGTGGGGAGCTAGGGGAGGGAGAGCATTAGGATAAATACCTAATCTATGTGGGGCTTAAAACCTAGATAATGGGTTCATAGGTGCAGCAAACCACCATGGCACATGTATACCTATGTAACAAACCTGCACATTCTGCACATGTATCCCAGAGTTTAAATTAAAATAAATAAATTTTTTTTAAATGTATATTTTAGAGGCCTAAACTCTTTAAACCTGATTTCAATCTCTCTTGTTTCAATTTAAATTCGATGCCTCTTCTATAGTTCTTGGATAAAGAGAGAGACTGCCCTTCTTGGGAAAACAGATTTCTCTACCCAAGCCGATCTACAACTGGTTAGGGTATGGCTGCACATAGTGTGCTTTATACTGCAGTGCAAAACACTGCGTTCCGTAAACATTTCTAAGAACTATTATAAAGTATTAAGGCTGCTCTGCCAATCAGATTCTAAGTGAGCTGAACACTCCTCACCCTCTCATAACAGAGTACATGTTGCCTACAGCTCTGGCTGTTAAAAGGAGAGAGCAATGTTCCTAAACAGATTGGGTGGTGAGCAGAGGCCCCGTGATTCACCCCTAAATTAGTTTTAACTGACAGGTTTTGGAAGTGAGGCTGGCTAGGGTCTGGCTGCGTGGATACCACGTGCAGCTCTGTCCAGTCCGAACAGCTCAGAAGGGATCTTGAGCTGTGTGATTGGGTAGGGTGGGGGTGGGTGGCTCAAGAATGTGGGGTAAAAATAGGAGCAGTGATTTCCAAAGTCCTTGGCAAGCTGTGTGGAACCTAGTGTCTCATTCAGTACACGTTCCTTGAAGGCAAACTACCAGATCAAGTTTGGAGAGATTGTTGTTTGGGCTGGTTTGTCCTTTGAGTTTTGTACAACTTTGAAAAGAACAAACAAGAAATTGGTGTTTCTCTTTCACACTCTGTCTCATTCCAGTCTCTATTTTATTGGATTCCACCGTGTCAGCTGAATAGAAGAAATATACAGCCCTTGTCCCATATTTCCATAAGCACATATTTTTACTTATGCTACAAAGTAGTAATTATTCCCATTAAATAGTGATGTAATATTAATTAAGATGAAATTTTGAGATTGACACCACCAATGGCAAGATAAAGATTATTTATTATGTCTGTTATTGAAGTGTTTTGTATTGTACTCTTTGTCCAAGGCTTCATAGATAATTAAAATTCATTGACTGCACAAGTGTCTCATGAAATGTGTTAGATTGTTTTCTGATATGCAAAAATGTCCTGACATGGTTTGTAAATGTGTGCTGCACATCTCCAGCCAATTACCATATAAAATGCAACTATATCTTTTTGTCTATCACTGAAGCCTGAACAGACAGCATTAGACTCAACTGCATAATTCTGGCCTAATTTTCATGTCTGATACTATAGTGATGTTGTGAGGCATTGACTTAGCAACAGGGGTAAATGTTCTTTTTGAATATATATTTTTTTCTTCAGCCTCTTTGAAAATATGCCGGCATGAAGAAGTATACCTTCAGCCTCTTCAGAAAAATGAGCATGTTCTTGCACCCCCTTTGCCCCCACCCTTTGTTTTCTCTTCCCAAGTTGTGATGATTTTGATAAGATGAGGATTTGTGCTGGCAAAATTCCAAAGGGTGGACAAATTGGGCTGTACTTTCATTAATGTAAAACTGACAATATTGCTAAATTATTGTGGCTAATATAACTTGTGTCTGCTCAGGCTTTGTATTAGTTTGCTAGGGCTAGCACAAGAAAGAACCACAAACTGGATGGCCTCAAACAACAGAAACTTACTGTGTCACAGTTCTGGAGACTGGAAATCCAAAATCAAGATGTCAATGGGATTGGTTCCTTCCAAGGGCTGTGAAGGAAAATCTGTCCCAAACCTCTCTCCTGGCAGTTTGCTGGCAATATTTAATGTTCCTTGGCTTTTATATCTCTGCCCCTCTCTTCATATGACATTTCTCTGTGTGTGTATCTATGTCCACATTTTGCTTTTTTCAGAAGGACACCAGTCATACTGGATTAGGTGCCCGTCTTACTCCAGTATCTTAATTAATTACATCTCTTAATTATTTACATCTGCAATGACCCTAGTTCCCATTCTGAGGTACTTGGTCCCATTCTGGGATACTTGGGATTAGAATTTCAACATAAGAATTTTGGGAGGACACAATTTAATCCATAACAAGCTTCAAATAAATAATAGACTATGTAATTCAATGAATATATATTGAATTGTAGGTTCAGAAATAATGAAATAGAGAAACTGGTTTTCAAGATTAACATGATATTTGCTTTTCAACTCCCCCAGATGTAAATAATTAAGAGGTGTAATTAATTAAGATACTGGAGTAAGATGGGCACCTAATCCAGTATGACTGGTGTCCTTCTGAAAAAGCAAAATGTGGACATAGATACACACACAGAGAAATGTCATATGAAGATATAAGAGTCTCCCCCAGAAGGACTCTTATATCTTGATTTGCCAAGCAGTAGGAAGAAGAGTTATAACTAATGGAGTGAGCCTCGCTGTTGGCAGAACTTTAGTCCAGTCTTTCCTAGTTCAAGAAATAAAAAGACTTTTTATATCGTAAAGTTTTCAGTGACTTCAATCACTTCTTCCTTCACTGCCTCAATTACTTCTGGTAAATATACAAGAACATGTGCTTACTTAGAGGGGCACAGCATTTATTGGGGTTTGACCTGACTCAATCACAAAATATATAAAATGAGCCAAGGACCTTTTGAGGTTTGCAAATTCTTATAGTGCATTACCTTGAGAATTCAAAATCCGGTGCTTGTCATCTTCTAAATCCTAAAAAATACTGTAACAGAGTAGTGGGTTGGTTAGTAAGTGTCCCATCGGAAGGCATGGCTGACCAGAGCCTTATTAGTTATTAGAAGATATATAGACTAAAGAATCCAAAAATTAGGATTAGAATTGCTCAAGAGGAGATAGGAAAGGAAATGTATGCATTTGAGGTATGGGAGAGAGGTTCAGTATAGCAGGCAGAATATAGTATCTGAAAAGGCCTGGCAACAAATAGCAGGTGGTATGCCAGGATAGCAGTGGGGGGCCCAACTTGAAGACACAAGGGTCTGTGGTAGAGTTTGGCCCTGGGAATCCAGGAGCAGATGGTGATCAGAAACATAGGCAGGCAGTTGGGATCTGAGAAGTCAGAGCCAAGCCTCAATGATTTTTAGAATTTTGCTCTCAAATATGGTATAAACCCTCCTTGACACTTTTCAGTTCTTAATATGTTGGAGGCATTGATCTTTCTCTGCTAGAGTCTTATCACTGTGACATTGCTCGAATTCTTCTCAATTCTCCTGCCTCCTAGTTATTTCTTTACTAAATCCATTCAATTTGTGTTTCAGGGAAAGAATGGTGATCTTAACAAAAGTAGATTCAGTAGAGTGGTGGGGTTCTGGATGTGAGCTGGAGTCGGTTGAGGAGAGACTGGAAGATAAGAACAGGACAGTCTTGCCATGGTGGGAAGCAGCCCACCTACACCCACTCTGGAAGTCATGTCATCTTGCTCCTTCTCTTCCAATGTCATCCATACTTTGATGACTCCTCAATTTGTATCTTCAAGCCTGACTTCTCTGCTGGACTACAGATTCCTATTTCCAGCTTGCTTGAGCTCTCTACTTGTATGTCTCTAACAGAATCAATACTCTACAAAATAGCCAGAGGGATTTTTCTGAAAATGTGAAGCTTTCTAAAATGCTTAGAATAAAATCCAAATTCCCTATTACAACCTCCAAGACCCCTAGTAATCTTCCTCCCTAATCTCACTTCTATGACTTTACAGTTCTTTCACTATTCTCCAGCCAGTCATACTACTAGTCTTCCATTTGTTTAGTGAGCAAGCCTCATGTGCTTCTCTGATTGCAAACTTGCAGTTCATTCTATCTGGAGCAATCACCCACCAGATATTCCTTGGGCTTCCTTCTTCTCAGCATCCGTGTCCAAACCAATAGGTTACCTGGTCTTTAGAGCAGCCCTTACCAAATACATAATCTAAAGTAGCAAACTAGCATCCATCCACCCAGCCAGTCACTCTGTCACATTAAACTGGTTAATTTGTTTTGCACTATATATTGCTATCTGAAATTTATCTTGCCTATTTCTTACAACTATGCTGCCTGTTCCTGCCCCCAACTTCCCTTCTCCAAATAGACCATAACACAGGAAGGAACAGAGACCATGGGTTCAATTTTTTGCTATGTATGGCTTTTCCAGTACTCAAAGTAGCATCAGTACATAGTAGGAACTTGATAAACATTTATTGAAAAAGTGAGCAAAAACAGGTCCAAAATTCAACCTACTGCTCTGGTGCAAGCCACCACCTTTTCTTGGGTCAATTACTGAAATAACATCCTAGTTGCTTTTCATTCTACTTTTGTCTCCTTCAGTCTATTCTCAACACAGCTCTCAGAGTGAACTCATTAAAAAGGAAGTCATTTACAGATAAGCAAATGCTTAGAGATTTTGTCACCACCAGGCCTGCCTTACAAGAGACCCTGAAGGAAGCCCTAAACATGGAAAGGAACAACAGGTACCAGCCATTGCAAAAACATGCCAAAATGTAAAGACCATCGAGGCTAGGAAGAAACTGCATCAACTAATGAGCAAAATAACCAGTTAATATCATAATGGCAGGATCAAGTTCACACATAACAATATTAACCTTAAATGTAAACGGACTAAATGCTCCAATTAAAAGACACAGACTGGCAAACTGGATAAAGAGTCAACACCCATCAGTCTGCTGTATTCAGGAGACCCATTTCACATGCAGAGACATACATAGGCTCAAAATAAAGGGATGGAGGAAGATCTACCAAGCAAATGGAGAACAAAAAAAAGCAGGGGTTGCAATACTAGTCTCTGATAAAACAGACTTTAAACCATCAAAGATCAAAAGAGACAAAGAAGGCCATTACATGATGGTAAAGGGATCAATTCAACAGGAAGAGCTAACTATCCTAAATATATATGCACCCAATACAGGAGCACCCAGATTCATAAAGCAAGTCCTTAGAGACTTACAAAGAGACTTAGACTCCCATACAATAATAATGGGAGACTACAACACTCCACTGTCAACACTAGACAGATCAACGAGACAGAAAGTTAACAAGGATATCCAGGAATTGAACTCATCTCTGCACCAAGCGGACCTCATAGACATCTATAGAACTCTCCACCCCAAGTCAACAGAATATACATTCTTCTCAGCAACACATTGCACTTATTCCAAAATTGACCACATAATTGGAAGTAAAGCACTCCTCAGCAAATGTAAAAGAACAGAAATTATAACAAACTGTCTCTCAGACCACAGTGCAATCAAACTAGAACTCAGGACTAAGAAACTCAATCAAAACCGCTCAACTACATGGAAACTGAACAACCTGCTCCTGAATGACTACTGGGTACATAACAAAATGAAAGCAGAAATAAAGATGTTCTTTGAAACTAATGAGAACAAAGATACAACATACCAGAATCTCTGGAACACATTCAAAGCAGTGTGTAGAGGGAAATTTATAGCACTAAGTGCCCACAAGAGAAAGCAGGAAAGATCTAAAATTGACACTCTAACATCACAATTAAACGAACTAGAGAGGCAAGAGCAAACACATTCAAAAGCTAGCAGAAGGCAAGAAATAACTAAGATCAGAGCAGAACTGAAGGAAATAGAGACACAAAAAACCCTCCAAAAAATCAATGAATCCAGGAGTTGGTTTTTTGAAAAGATCAACAAAATTGAACAGACCACTAGCAAGGCTAATAAAGAAGAAAAGAGAGAGGAATCAAACAGACGCAATAAAAAATGATAAAGGGGATATCACCACCGACCCCACAGAAATACAAACTACCATCAGAGAATACTATAAACACCTCTACGCAAATCAACTAGAAAATCTAGAAGAAATGGATAATTTCCTGGACACTTACACTCTCCCAAGACTAAACCAGGAAGAAGTTGAATCCCTGAATAGACCAATAGCAGGCTCTGAAATTGAGGCAACAATTAATAGCCTACCCACCAAAAAAAGACCAGGACCAGATGGATTCACAGCTGAATTCTACCAGAGGTACAAGGAGGAGCTGGTACCATTCCTTCTGAAACTATTCCAATCAATAGAAAAAGAGGGAATCCTCCCTAACTCATTTTATGAGGCCAACATCATCCTGATACCAAAGCCTGGCAGAGACACAACGAAAAAAGAGAATTTTAGAACAATATCCCTGATAAACATCGATGCAAAAATCCTCAATAAAATACTGGCAAACCAGATCCAGCAGCACATCAAAAAGCTTATCCACCATGATCAAGTGGGCTTCATCCCTGGGATGCAAGGCTGGTTCAACATACGCAAATCAATCAACGTAATCCAGCATAGAAACAGAACCAAAGACAAGAACCACATGATTATCTCAATAGATGCAGAAAAGGCCTTTGAGAAAATTCAACAGCCCTTCATGCTAAAAACTCTCAATAAATTCAGTATTGATGGAACATATCTCAAAATAATAAGAGCTATTTATGACAAACCCACAGCCAATATCATACTGAATGGGCAAAAACTGGAAAAATTTCCTTTGAAAACTGGCACAAGACAGGGATGCCCTCTCCCACCACTTCTATTCAACATAGTGTTGGAAGTTCTGGCTAGGGCAATCAGGCAAGAGAAAGAAATAAAGGGAATTCAGTTAGGAAAAGAAGTCAAATTGTCCCTGTTTGCAGATGACATGATTGTATATTTAGAAAACCCCATTGTCTCAGCCCAAAATCTCCTTAAGCTGATAAGCAACTTCAGCAAAGTCTCAGGATACAAAATTAATGTGCAAAAATCACAAGCATTCTTATACACCAGTAACAGACAAACAGAAAGCCAAATTATGAATGAACTTCCATTCACAATTGCTTCAAAGAGAATAAAATACCTAGGAATCCAACTTACAAGGGATGTAAAGGACCTCTTCAAGGAGAACTACAAACCACTGCTCAGTGAAATCAAAGAGGACACAAACAAATGGAAGAGCATACCATGCTCATGGATGGGAAGAATCAATATTGTGAAAATGGCCATACTTCCCAAGGTAATTTATAGATTCAATGCCATCCCCATCAAGCTACCAATGAGTTTCTTCACAGAATTGGAAAAAACTGCTTTTAAGTTCATATGGAACCAAAAAAGAGCCCGCATTGCCAAGACAATCCTAAGTCAAAAGAACAAAGCTGGAGGCATCATGCTACCTGACTTCAAACTATACTACAAGGCTACAGTAACCAAAACAGCATGGTACTGGTACCAAAACAGAGATATAGACCAATGGAACAGAACAGAGTCCTCAGAAATAATACCACACATCTACAGCCATCCGATCTTTATGGGGAAAGGATTTCCTATTTAATAAATGGTGCTGGGAAAATTGGCTAGCCGTAAGTAGAAAGCTGAAACTGGATCCTTTCCTTACTCCTTATATGAAAATTAATTCAAGATGGATTAGAGACTTAAATGTTAGACCTAATACCATAAAAACCCTAGAAGAAAACCTAGGTAATACCATTCAGGCCATAGGCATGGGCAAGGACTTCATATCTAAAACACCAAAAGCAATGGCAACAAAAGCCAAAACTGACAAATGAGATCTAATTAAACTAAAGAGCTTCTGCACAGCAAAAGAAACTACCATCAGAGTGAACAGGCAACCTACAGAATGGGATAACGTTTTTGCAATCTACTCATCTGACAAAGGGCTAATATCCAGAACCTACAAAGAACTCAAACAAATATACAAGAGAAAAACAAACAACCCCATCAAAAAGTGGGGAAAGGATATGAACAGACATTTCTCAAAAGAAGACATTCATACAGCCAACAGACACATGAAAAAATGCTCATCATCACTCGCCATCAGAGAAATGCAAATCAAAACCACAATGAGATACCATCTCACACCAGTTAGAATGGCAATCGTTAAAAAGTCAGGAAACAACAGGTGCTGGAGAGGATGTGGAGAAATAGGAACACTTTTACACTGTTGGTGGGATTGTAAACTAGTTCAACCATTGTGGAAAACAGTATGGCGATTCCTCAAGGATCTAGAACTAGAAGTACCATATGACCCAGCCATCCCATTACTGGGTATATACCCAAAGGATTATAAATCATGCTGCTATAAAGACACATGCACACGTATGTTTATTGCGTCACTATTCACAATAGCAAAGACTTGGAATCAACCCAAATGTCCATCTGTGACAGACTGGATTAAGAAAATGTGGCACATATACACCATGGAATACTATGCAGCCATAAAAAAGGATGAGTTTGCGTCCTTTGTAGGGACATGGATGCAGCTGGAAACCATCATTCTCAGCAAACTATCGCAAGAACAGAAAACCAGACACCACATGTTCTCACTCATAGGTGGGAACTGAACAATGTGATCACCTGGACTCGGGAAGGGGAACATCACACACTGGGACCCATTATGGGGAGGGTGGAGAGGGAGATTGCATTGGGAGTTATACCTGATGTAAATGACGAGTTGATGGGTGCTGACGAGTTGACGGGTGCAGCACACCAGCATGGCACAAGTATACATATGTAACAATCCTGCACATTATACACATGTACCCTAGAACTTAAAGTATATAAAAAAAAATCAGCTGAAATTATGGTACTCTCATGGATATTATAGAATGACAATTAGTAGCATCATTTATATAGCACCATGGTCTATGTAATATACTGCATATTTAACATATAGTATCGCTAATATTTGCTATAAATTAAGAATTATTATTTCCATTTTGCAAAGGAGGAAACTGTCTCAAATTAATTAATTAGTGAAAAATTACATAGAAAATGAAGACTTGTGATTAAAACCTATCTATCATCATACTCTTGTCTTAAGCTCAAGGAAAAACCATCAGAGACCAGGCTTTTTTTCTCATCTTTTTTGCTTCTAACAATCTTGGGGTGCACAAAGAATTATGTTCAGAATATTCTTAGCAGTCATAAACTTCCATTTTTCATTTTTATGTTTACCTTTTTCGCATTCCAGAAGCCAACTGCATCTCATAATTGGATAATATGCTTATTGGCTCCTTCCCAGTTGAATTTACTAATAGGTAGAAGTGATTTATCTTCCTGTTACACTTAATGCAAATGCACTGATGTCTTCATAATTCCAAACCAACTCTTCGTTTTCTTTTTATTTGGCAGTTTCTGCAGAAACATGGTTTTAATTATATTGCTTTTATTTTCTCCAAATTTCCATCAGATTATGTCAATGGAAAATAAAATCATAATGAAAATGTGTGTGAAGATGATAACCAGAATCAGAATGAATTAGATGCCACATTTTAAAAATTACTTGAAAACTACGTTTTACCATTTTAAGGCACTGTTAATGTATTATTTAATAATATTTAAATGCTACATTTTTTAATGGTATAATTAGACCGTAAACTTCACAAAGGTAGTGACTATCACATAATCTGTTTTCTATCTTCAATATACAATGAAGGTCTTAGAATCTGGTAGGTACTCAATATGTGTTTGCCAGATAAGTGAATAAACCATGAAATAATTTCTGAAAATAATTTTTTTACAATGGACTATTAAACTTGTACTATTTAATATTCCTCCTGATGGTCTCATTCATGCATCCTAAAAATATTCATTATATACCTATTATGTGCCAGATACTGCATGAGGAACTGAGGCCACAGAAGTGACATGAGTAGGCAAAAGCCCTGATTTTGTGGGTAGTGTCATTAAACAAATAGTCAAAGAGATTAGATAAAATTCTAATAAATGTTTTGACAGCAAGTATATGGTGCTAGAATAGCATACAACAGAGGGTCCTTGTCTAGTCTGGGGAAGGTTTTCCTAAGGAAATGACATCCAAGCAGACCCTTGAAGGAAGTGAGGGGCTATTGTGATAGTGCGTTCTTTTAGGCCTGCACAGTGGCTTCTGTGCTTTAAAATATTGATTTATGGAAGAAGTGAAGCAAGATGGCTGAATAGAAGCCTCCATTGATTATCCTCCCCACAGGAACACCAAATTGAACAATTTTCCAAGACAGCACAATAAAACATAAATGCAAACAACAAGTTTAAAAATGGGGTGATTAAGTTAAAGTGTAGAGTTTTTATTAGTTTTCCCTTGGCTTGTTTGTTTGTGTAAACAATCAATGGTAAGTAGTTATCAATTTAAAGTAGTGGGTTATAAGATATTATTTGCAAGCCTCATGGTAACCTCAAATCAAAAACATGCAACATATACAAACAAAAAATTAAAAAGCAAGTAATTAAATATATCATCAGAGAAAAATCACCTTCACTAAAAGGAAGACAGGAAGGAAGGAAAGAAGGAAGAGAAGATCACAAAAAAAACCAGAAAACAAATTTTTAAAATGGCAGGAGTATGTCCCTACTTATCAATAGTAACATTGAATGTAAATGGACTAAATTCTTCAATCAAAAGACATAGAGTGGCTGAGGAATAAAAACACAAAAATCAATGGTCAGTTGCCTACAAGAAACATACTTCACCTAAAAAGACAAACATAGACTGAAAATAAAGAGATAGAAAAAGACATTTATGCAAATGGAAACCAAGAAAAGAGCAGAGGCAGCCCTACTTATATCAGACAAAACAGATTTGAAGACAAAAACTATGAAAAGAGACAAAGATCATTATACAGTGTTAAGGGGTCAATTCAGCAAGAAAATATAACAATTGAAAATATATATGCACCAAACACTGGAGCACCTAGCTATATAAAGCAAATATTATTAGAACTAAAGAGAGAGATAGACCCCAACACAATAGTAGCTGGAGACAGCAACACCCTACTTTCGCCACTGGACAGATCATGCAGACAGAAAATCAATGAAGAAACTTTAGAATTAAGCTGCATTGTAGATCAAATGGACCTAATAGATATTTGCAGAACATTTTATCCAGTGACTGCAGAATATACATTCTTCTCCCCATAATATGGATGCTCAAGTGAAGATCATATGTTTGGCCACAAAATAAATCTTAAAGAATTCAGAAAAATGAACTTATATCAAGTATCTTCCCTGATCACAATAAAATAAAACTAGAACTCAATAACAAGAGGAATTTTGGAAAGTATACAAACACATAGAAATTAAACAATAGGCTCCTGAATGACAAGGGGGTCAATGAAGAAATTAAGAGGAAAATTGGAAAATGTGTTGAAACAAATGATAGTGGAAATACAACCTATGGGATACAGCAAAAGCAGTACTAAGAGAAAAGTTTATAGTTATAAATGCCTACATCAAACAAGTAGAAATATTTCAAACTAACAATATAATGATGCATCTTAAAGAACTAGAAAAGCAAGAGCAAACCAAACCCAAAATTAGTAGAATAAAAGAAATAATAAACAGCACAACAGAAATAAGTAAAAATGAAATGAAGACAATACAAAAGGTGAACAAAATGAAAAGGTGGGTTTTTGAAAAGAGAAATAAAATTATCAAAACTTTAGCCATATTATCTAAGAAAAAAGAGAGAGAAAACCCAAGTAAACAAAATTAGAGATGATAAAGCAGACATTACAATCAATACTGCAGAAACTCAAAGGATCATTACGGCTACTATGAGCAGTTATAGACCAATAAATTGGAAAACCTGGAAGAAATGGATAAATTCCTAGACACGTACAACCTACCAAGATTGAACCACGAAGAAATTCAAAACCTGAACAGAACAATAACAGGTAACAGGATTGAAGCCATAATAAAAAATCTCCCCACAAAGAAAAGCCTAAGACCTGATGGCTTCTCTGCTGAATCCTGCCAAACATTTAAAGAAAGACTAACACCAATCCTACCCAAACTATTCCAAAAAAATAGAGGAGGAGGGTATACTTATAGATGCATTCTATGAGGCCAGTATTACCCTGATACAAAACCAAACAAAAACTACAAGCCAGTATCCCTGCTAAGCATTTGATATAAAATACCTCAACAAAATACTAGCAAACCAAATTCAACAACATGTTAAAAAAGCTCATTTATCATCACCAACTGGTATTTATCCCAGGGATGCAAAGATGGTCCAGCATATGCAAACCAATCAATAGGATACAGCATATCAACATAATAAAGAGCAAAACCCACATGATCACTTCAGTTGATGCTGAAAAGCACTTGAAATTCAAGATTCCTTCCTGATAAAAACCCTCAAAAAATGAAGAAGTCAAATTGTCCCTGTTTGAAGATTCCATCAAAAAATTATTAGAATTGATAAACAAATTTGCAGGATACAAAATCAACATGTAAAAAATAGGTACATTTCTGTATGCCAACAGCAAACAATCTGAAAAAGAAATCAAGAAAGTAATCTCATTTATAGTAGCTACAAATAAAATAAAATTCCTAAGAAGTAACTTAACCAAAGAAATGAAAGATCTCTACAATGAGAAAAAATATAAAACATTGATGAAATAAATTGAAGAGGACACACACATACATACAAACAGAAAGATATTCTATGTTCAGGGATTGGAAGAATCAATGTTGTTAAAATGTCCATACTACCCAAAGCAATCTACGAATTCAATGCAACCCCTCATTATAAGAATTAAGGAAGAGGAAAGAAACACAAAAAGTGGCTTGATGGTCAACACAGGTTTATTTTAGAGAAAACAAACCTGAAAGGGGCATCTGACCACATTAACACAATACCAATGATATTATTCACAGAAATACAAAAAACAAAACAAAAAAACCAACCTAAAATATATATGGAACTGACTGGGCACAGTGGCTCATGCCTGTAATCCCAACACTTTGGAAGGCCAAGGCAAGAGGATCACCTGAGGTCAGGAGTTCAAGACCAGCCTGGCCAACATGGTGAAACCCCATCTCCAATTTAAAAAAAAAAAAAAGATTTGCTGGGCGTGGTGGCAGGTTCCTGCAATCCCAGCTACTCAGGAAGCTGAGGCAGGAGAATCACTTAAACCTAGGAGGTGGAGGTTGCAGTGAGCTGAGAAAAATTATATGGAAACACAAAAGATGCAGAATTCTAAGCAAAAAGAGCAAAATTGACAGAATCACATTACCTGACTTCAAATTGTACCATAGAGCTATAATAACAAAAACAGTATGGTGCTGGCATAGAAACAAACTCACAGAATGATAGAATAGAGAACACAGAAACAAATCCATATATCTACAGTGAGCTCATTTTCAACAAAGATGCCAAGAACATATACTGAGGAAAGGACAATCTCTTCAATAAACAGTTCTGGGAAAACTGAACATCCATATGCAGAAGAGTAAAACTAGACCCCTATTTCCCCTATTTCTCACTATACACAAACATCTAATTAAAATGGATTAAGGATTTAAATCTAAGACCTGAAACTCTGAAACTACTAAAAGAAAACACTGGGGAAACTCTCTAGGACATTAGATTGGGCAAAGATTTCCTGAGTAAGCCCAAAAGTATAGGCAACCAAAGCAAAAAAAAAAAAAAAGGACAAATGACATCACATCAAGTTAAAATGCCTCTGCACAGTAAACAATCAGCAAAATGAAGAGACAGTCCATAGAATGGGAGAATATATTTGCAAACTATTCCTGTGACAGTTGATTAATAACCATGATATATAAGTAGCCCAAACAACTCTTATCGGAAAAAAAAACCTATAATCTGATTTTAAAACGGGCAAAAGATTTGAACAGACATTTCTGAAAAGAAGACATACAAATGGCAAAGAAGTATATGAAAAGGTGTTCAATATCATTGATCATCAGAGAAATGCAAATGAAAACTACAATGAGATACTATCTTACCCCAGTTAAAATGGCTTTTTATCCAAAAAGAGGAAATAACCAATGCTAGTGAGGATGTAGGGAAAAGTGAACCCTGTACACTCTTGGTGGGAATGCAAATTAATACTGTGGAGAACAGTTTAGAGGTTCCTTAAAAAAACGAAAAATAAAGCTAAAACTAAAAATATGATCCAGCAATCCCACTGCTAGGTATATACCTAAAAGAAAACAAATCAGTATATCAAAAAAGTGTCTACACTCTCATGTTTCTTGCAGCACTATTCACAGCTAAGATCTGAAAGCAACTCAAGTGTCCACTAACAGATGAACAGAATAAGAAAATGTGATATTAATACAATGGAGTACTATTTAGCCATAACAATAAAGAGATTCTGTCATTTGCAGCAACAGGGATGGAACTGGGGGTCATTATGTTAAGCGACATAAGCCAGGCACAGAAGGATAAACGTTACATGTTCTTACTAACATGTGACAGCTAAAAACTAAAACAATTGAATACATGGGGCTAGAGAGTAGAATGATATTTACCAGAGACTGGGAAAGGTGGTTGAAGGAGGGTAGAAATGGGAATAGTTAATGGGTAAATCATATAGTTAGGTAGAATGAATAAGATCTGGTATTGGATAGCACAATGTGGCGACTACAGTTAACATAATTTATTTAAAAATACATACATTTAAAAATAACTAAAAGAGTATAATTGGATTGTTTATAACACAAAGAAAGGATAAATGGTTGAGGTGATGGATACCCCATTTACCCTGATTTGATTATTATACATTGTATGCCTGTATCAAAATATCTCAAGTACCCCATACATATATACCTACTGTGTATCCCCAAACTTAAAAATTTTAAATTAATTAATTAATGTTTTTTTAAATTGACTTGCATTTACAGATTAAATGGGGCATGCACTCTCCAGTAATCCGTGGCACCCACAGTCTTGTTGTGGCTAGTCCTTGGTCTGCGTATAAATGTATGTTTTCCGCCTGGCCCCTGCAGGTCTCTGAATATATGAATCTTGATGTAAAACCTTGGCCATTTGAAAATTTTTACTTTTCTGGTCTCAACCCATAGTACAAAAAAATGCATTCCTCATCTTTCTCTATTTCACACATTTTGTATATATGTATGTGAAAGAACATGTCCTCACTTTTGATATATTTTATTATTTTCACTGGTAACCATATAATGAATTTGTTTCATGAGACAAGGCTCTAACCTATAGTTAGCAAACAATCTTATAGCTTGAAAAGTCAGAGAAAAGAATAAACTAAATGCCCAATTGTTTATTGTGCACTAAATAATGAAAACTAATCATGAGGAATGAAGAGACATCTTGTTTTCCACCTCACCTCTCAAATTCTGAGGGCAAGACACCCTGTAATTCTTGTCTTCATAGCCAATCCTCTATATGATTAACAACTTTGATGTTTGAAAAACTCTAGAATAGGAAATGATAACAGTGACTGACAAAATTGCCCTATGCAGCTTCAAATAGCCTTTCAACAGGCTCTTTTGATTGGATTTTCTGCATTTCCACCTGCATATTGCAAGTCCAGGTTTAGAAGGTGACAAGGTAAGGAAAATGGAGTCCAGGCAGGCAGAGAGGAATCATAGAATGAGACACTTGGCTGAAGATTTGGGCCAGCAGGTCCTCCTTAATAAAGGAGTTATTTCCAAAACATTTAATTCATTATTAAAGCTCTGAAACAGGAATTGGACCACTATTAGCTTCCCTGGGAGTGGGAGTAGAGGCAGACACACAGAGTCTGTGATAAGCTTCAGGGCACAGATTCCCATCAGGAGTTAGTTTGGGTGATTCCAAGACAAAAATCAGCATCTGGGAGATGCCATAATAATCCACCTCCACCGTACCTGAAAATCTTTTTTATACAGCTGTCCCATGTTTCAACGATCTCTTGTTATTGCACAATTTAATGGGATTAACAAAGCTCGTCTAACAATGAGGCATCATCCAACAGCTCTGCTCTGAATAAAAATATAAAAGAATAGTATTTGGAAAGGATACTTTCTGGGCAGCTTTAGACAAACAAAATTACTTAATAACCCTTGTGGAAAAAATTACAGTAGGTTACAAGAGTGAAGGAAGCCATGGTAATTTGGAAACAATGTATGTTCCTTAGAAACAGACTTCACTAATTGAAGACACTTGATTTTGTTAGTAATAATTGCAACAGATTTCCATGATGAAGCAGATGAAATGTTCCCATGCTTGGAATTTTATCCAGAATTGCTTTAACATGTTGCCCTATCCTTTGGTGATATTCTAGAGTCAAAATACATAGTTTTTATTTGTATAGAATTCAAGATTGTTGATGCTAATTTAGACTTCTTCAAAAGGGGTTCATTTACTGCAAATATCAGGACTTTGGTATGCACAGCCTCACCCATACCACAACAGTTTCAGCTTGTATTTAAAAATGATTTCTACAGAACAAGACTTTAGTGTAGAAATGTCACTTTCTGCTTAGCTGTATGTATATAGATATAGATGCAGGTACGTATAGGGATATTTATATATGTGCATATAAACTATCTACATAATCAGGGCTTTATGTCTCAAATTTGTGTGTGTGTGTGCATGCGCACATGCGTGTGTGCATGTGTGTGTGTCTCAGAGCTTTCCCTTGAGCATGCATAAGGTCCAACTTGACCTATTTTATAAGGCTACAGCAATCTGTTAGCTTGGGCTCTTTGGCAGCCACCCTGGATTTCTGGAGTTAAGTCCATCTGCTTCAGCTGCAATTCAATGTTTAACATCGGTGTAACTTAGAAATATAAGTTCAAAATCAGTCTACGTGTCCTCACTTTATATTGAGGGACACATACTCCTTGTGTGGTTTTGTTATAATCCTCCTATAGAAGATGTACTTTACTGAAAACAGCTTGAGACCTATCCATCATTGTTCACAGGCTGTTTCTGTGCCTCATTAGTCAGGATAATTGAGAAGCAGCTGCATTTGTAAAACAAAGTCCATTGGCTGAGCTTCAACTTATTGCATCTATCCTACACTGGATGGCATTAGCAAATGGCATTGGTAGCAGATCAATTCTTGTACCCAATAGCCAAATGGCTTAACTGCTTGACACGATAATTTATATGGTCTGCAGAGATGTCTACATGGACATGGGGCAAGCATAATGTTGTCTGGACAAGTAAAGCCACTACTGCAGGAGAATATACATATTAGCTGAATTGTTGTTGGAAGAACTGTTTGGAAATTCTTCCAGAAGGGTGTAGGAGGTAGTAATGAATTGCAGGCATAATGTCAGATGGGTCTCTACTGTCCCAGCTTACGAGTCCCATGGTTGATTACAGATGAAAGTCCACAGAGATAGATAAGGAGATGAAAAGTGTTGGCTGCTTGAACCACTCCTCCTGTGAGCTCATTATGTGCATAAAGTGAGAGAGTATTTTAATGAGACCCCAGACTTTGGGAGCCACAACCATGTGAGCATTGAGAGTCAAGAAAGACCTACAGCTGAGACCACACGCATATTGTACAAACTTTTCATTCATTCTCCCCAAACTTCCCAGCCCCAGAAATAGAACATTCTATGAAGGCACCATTCAGAGACATTGAGCCTACATTCTACAAGAAATCATGCCTAATGACAGGCAGATACTTAATGTCTGAGGTTAGAAGGTGAGTACCTAATCCAAGTCCAGCATGTCTGAGGTCAGGTGAGTACTTAATCCAAGTCCAGCATTCTCACTTTCTGAGCTTCTATCTGTCAAAGTCACTGCCGCTCATATCACTTCCACCTTCCCAGATATTGTTCAGACTCTTCTTGCTGAGCTTCTCTCAGCCATTCTCTTTCTTATTCCACTCTGGTACTACTCGTGAGTGGTTACTGGTGACTTATAACTTTACTCATTCATCAACTCTATGCCCAAAGCAACAGTGGAAAATTCATGGGATTTGGAGTGACGCAGACTTAGATTTTATTTCATTTCTTTTGTCTGTTAGTAGCAACAGTTTGAACAAGATGCTTAACTTCTCATCTGTAATCCTTGTAGGGTGGCTGGAAGAATTAACTCATCCCTTCAGTCCTCAAATGTTCATTAAGCATCCTAAAGTAGGAAAAGCATAAAGCACAGTGCCTAGCACACAAGATGTACATAATAAATAGCAATTATGCTTATCTTTTGGAAAAAATTACAATAGAAATGTGAGTAACATTAATTATCAGTCTGACCTAGATCCCACATCCTTAGTCACTTTATTCGAAGCTCAGTAAATATTGATCCATTGAGTATCCTGACTTTTGCTGGTCCTCTAATTTCTAGATTATTCTCACTGTATACAGCATTTCTTTCTTGGCTTGGCTCCTCCAGAATTCTCAGGTTATCTTAGCCCTTGCCTTTTCCTCTGGATAATGCAATCATCTACAGGAATTTGAACTCCCTCACAAGCTTCATGTATCAAGTAACTCTCACTAGAACAGTTCCTGTGATGAGGTGACACTGGATGGCATTCTGAGAAACCTCCACCTGCCATATGGCATGGCAAATGTCATGAGGTATTGCGTCCTTCATTCCAGTGCAGCTTGCCAGGAATCTGATGCCACCTCCGTAACACACGACACCAGTGGCTTAACTGTACTCAGGCCATCAAAAGCGACTACTTTGAATGTTCTAACTCCATGGATTCTCTCAAGTCTCCACAATCCAACAGAGCTTTGGTTTCCTGAGTTCATTTCCCTCAGTACAGCTCTCTAGTTTAATTTTAATTGTGTTGGTTGTCAGCATCAGTTCTTAGAACTGGTTCTAAGTTAACAAGAGTGTTCCTAGCATAATTACCAAGTGACTATTCATTGAGCATTTGTGGTTAATAAGCCCAAGCTAATAAGCTCAGAACTTTAAGGAATTTATCTATAATTGCTTATGAGTGTTTAGACTGCTGCATATTTTTCACTTAGAAAAAAATTAATGATTGCTTTTTCTGCTTGGTGTAGAGCTTATTTATGTCATTAAGCGACACCTTCTACAACATGGGTGTCTAGAGGGCCTGGTTTTTCTTTAGCTGAATATATTGCCTAATTTATAACCACATGTATAGCTAATTGGTCAAATTAGTTGTTTTACATAAAAAACCTCATACAGCAAGGTTTTAGTTTACTTTTATTAGTTATATCTTTAAGGTTAGCTATTCAGCAACATAATTTATTCTTGACTTCTCCCAGCCTTTATTTATTAATTGCCTCACTGGCTCTTTTTATATTTGTTCTTAGAGTTGCTAATTCAAATCCCTAAATGAAATGGGAAGAGAGTGGCATGAAGGGGAGGGCTGAAAAGATGAGTGTACGCCTCACATAGGCCTGGAAGTCTGTGTTTCTAGGGATTGAGATTGTTCAGAATATTAATAGAATAGATATCTGAGGCCAAAAACTATTGATAAACCAGACTTAATGTATGTGACAGCAGTTTACAACCCCAGATTTACTGTATTAAGTTTTTGTTTCCATAGTATTCTTTAAATAATAGAGGAAAATACACTCTCACATTGAGGTCTATGCAATCAGAGACAGAGTACCTTTCATCATGCAAATAATATTATTTTTATTTTGTGATTTCAGACATATTTTGGAGTTTTAGAGTGTTATAGGTTGATCTGACAACCTTTTATTGCTTATAGAGAATGTGTGAAAGAGAAAGACGGAGAGAGAGAGAGAGACAGAGAGAGAGAAAGGAGAGAGTGAACTGACCCTCTTCAGTTCTATATCCAAACTTTTTCTTATTAGTATAATGTATATGCATTTGTAGGATTTGAAATGTTTCTATAGTCATAATAATCTCTCAGGGACTTTTC
The DNA here is from genome assembly GCF_002776525.5 of Piliocolobus tephrosceles. Classification (NCBI taxonomy): domain Eukaryota; kingdom Metazoa; phylum Chordata; class Mammalia; order Primates; family Cercopithecidae; genus Piliocolobus; species Piliocolobus tephrosceles. Next base: position 51,359,576 of record NC_045437.1, read on the forward strand.
TCTCATAGTTATTAAAGCTATAGTGTTTGCATAATTCAGATTTTCCCCATTAATCTTAAAGATCTTGGCAAAAGAAGCATCTTACTAACATTTTGGTTGACAGATCCACAGATTTGTTACTGAGTGCTTGATAATGCTCTCTCCCTCTGGTTGGCATATCATGTTCCCCTGACTTTCACAGAATGTTAAAATGTTACTAGAATCTAAATTCCCCATTTTCTTAATCATCTGTTTCCTTACAATTTTATGGTATGTTCTTATTTTATTTTATTTTTTCTGTGTGTCCATCCTGCGGAGAAGTCATGGCCATTGTAGGTTAGCCCCAGTCTCTGCTGGGTACCTAGACAGGGAACCTGACAGAATCTTAATAGGCTCACATAGAGATAAATGCTTCTGGAGGGAGGAGACTCAAAGGAGAAAGAAGTGAAAGGAAAAAAGATTTAATCCTTTTTAAAACTTTATGATATCTTTGACAAGTATGATCGAAACTTCTGTTGGAGAACAACTGGGGGACCATGTGCTTACCTGAAAAAGTTCTTGCCCTTCCTAATAGCCTTTACTGTCAGAGCCTGAAGACCACATATTTAATGTTCAAAAGCATACTTCCCTTTTCAACAGTGTGTGCTAATGCTTAGGTAAATCAGAAGAAATATGATCTATTACTCAGCAGAGATTTTGCTTATTTTACCCCAGCAGGGTATTTTCTTACTCCAGTAAAATTCACGTTCCTTGTATTCAGCCTATTTTTTCAATAAATTGACTGGTTTCAAAATTCAACAGAAGACTAAATTTCCAGAGCATTCATTGAGATCTTTACACTTGGAATCATGATGTGGTAGATACTGTCACACACCACTCAGATGGCTCCTTCAGGGCTGAGGTGCTCATTTCCTCCTCTAGCAGGACTGCTGGCTGCTAAGGACTCACAGTTGAGCCTTTACTCCATAACTGCCCGCAGACAAAGGGAGCTGCCTTACTCAAGTTTACACAACTTTTCTGGAGGCAACCTGTGTCCAATGACTGGTTCAAGTGGCTTTCTTGCCTCAATTTGGGACACCACTAAAGCACCATCACAGTGCCATAGATCCTAGTGAAGCCAGTTAAGAACTCTGCTGCCACCACATTGTAGCTCAATTTCTCCTTCTCATAGCCTTGCTTCTCTCATTTCTCCTGCAAATTTCTTGCAAAAATCTCTATCTCAGGGTCTGTTTTCTGGGGAATCTACAAAAAGAGTTGATACTGGGAATAGTACTAGGAAGCAGACTCTAAAATGGAATTTTAGAACTTGATTACCTGCCCATCAGCTGCTAATGAAGACACTGTCACTAGTGGTAGGTACTAATAGCCCCTAGTGTGCTGGAGTGAAATTATTAATAGTATTATTATCAGTGTTGAACCAAAATGAGATACCAGCTAAAACCAATTCACTTATTGGTGCAATGTCTCAGGAGAGTTTGAGAAGTATGGAGGAACTAGTATTCATAAAGATTATAAATTTGGATGGCTGCTCTTGTGCTACTTTGTATTGAGAAAAGACAGCACAAGACGAGGAGGATACTCCTCAACGTAAGATAAACATGAAGGTTAGAGGGTCTTATTGGCAACATAAGGAGACTCATCTCCAGCAACTGAAAAGCAGAAAAATCTGAGACCAGACTCTTCCTTAATTATAAGGGTATCAGAGCTCCAGAGAAAGCTGAATTCTCAACCCCAAGCACTTTACTTCACAACGATCAATTTTCAAACTTGTTCCTGTATCTCACTGATGAAAAGGTATGCCACCTTGCAATAAGAAAAGACCCTGCAGCACCACAGCAAGCGCATACAGGAACAAGAATTAGAAGAAACAACATCCACTTTCCTGGGTAACCACATACTGGAGAAAGAGGAATAACCAAAGGTTTTGAAGACTGTTTGGCAAGGGTTCTATATTAACACTGATAGCTGAGGACTTAAAGAATTATCATATCCCCTGGTAGAGTGGTGGTATCTGAGGGCTAGGTAATAAATGCAGTCATATTGAGTATTTCACAGAGGGTTCAGTTGGTGGCCATTTCCCCATTCAGCTAATGTGTATTTTGGAGGGACATGCTTAGTAGTTGGCAGAAAACCTACATTGGTTTCTTGGCCTGAGGTGAAGTGGCTATTATAATGTGGAATGCAAAGTAGTTTATGAAGCTGCCCCTTCCTCTATTCAAGAGAGGCAATAAAAAGAGTTTTGCATCCTAAGTAGAATGTTAAAGGTTAGTGTTACCTTCAAAGACCTAGGTTTTGATTACCTTCATATCCCCATTTAATTCACCAGTCTGGCCACTACAAAAAGCAGATGGATCCTGGCAGATGATAATGCACTCCCAACTCAATCAAGAATTAGCCCCAATTGTAGATGCTGTGCCAGACATAGTATTTCTGCTTGAGCACATCGACATGACCTCAAGAACATAATCTGGTACATGCATTCTTTTCTGTCCCTATTAAGAAGGAGGATCAGAAGTAATTCCCATTAATGCAGGAACAACATGTAAGATTTTACCTCAGTGCTGTGTCAATTCTCCGAGGGCACTATGACACTGGGATTGTGCTTCAGAGGTGTCCCAGACTGAGAAGGGCCACTTGAACCCATCATCAAATGCGGTTGACTTAGGAGAAGATGTGTAAACTTGAGTGAGGGAGCTCCCTTTGTCTATAGGCAGTACTGGATAAAGGCTCAGCTGTGGGCCATCAGCAGCCAACAATTCTGGTAGCTAAGGAAATGAATACCTTTATCCTGAAGGCATCATTGGAGTGGTACCTGACATTATCTGTTATAATGTGGTGTGAAGGGATCACAACCCACTGGACATTCCACAGACTATCACATTGGCCCACTGTATTGACGGCATGTGAATTGGCTTTGAAGGCAATGGTGGAACACTTTTGTTTCTGAGTGTGAGAGATAAACTCTATAAAGATTTGAGTTTCCCCAATATCAGTAAAGTTTTTAAGAGTCCAGAGATCCAGGACATGCTTAGACATCCCTCTAAAGTGAAGGCAAGATTATTGCACCTTCTTCTCCTACCACAAAGACAGAGGCACAGGTTCTAGAGGCAGCATATTTTGTACCTGGAATTTTGCTCTAATCCATTTACTGAGTGAAACAAAGGTCAAGAGTTTTAAGTGGAACCAAAAGCAGCAAATACAGGCCATGGCAAATATAGACTTGCACCTTGTACAATAAAATCCAGCAGAAGCTATAATACTAGAGGCATCTGTGACAACAAGAGACATTTTGTGGAGCTTACAACCAGCCTTTATAGGAAAATCATGATGACCTCTACAGTTCTGGAGCAAGGCCACACTATCTGAAGTTTAGAACCATATACACCATTCAAATATAGCTCCTGTTAAGTTACTAGGCTCTCATAGAGCTCAACCTTCTGACCTAGGCCATGAAGTGACCATGGATCCACAGCTGTCCTTATAGCTGGGTCTGTCTGACTACCGAGCCAGGGGTCAGGCAGTTTCAATAGCAACCCACCATAAGATGGAACTGTATCTTGGATCAGAAATGCACAAAACCAGAGACACAGGAAAGCTACACAATCAAGTGACCCAGAGGACCCTGTCATCAACCACTGCTTCACTGGCTTCTCTCTCTCAGCTTGCACCCATGACTGCATGGGACTCCTTAACACCAGCCGAGGAAGAAGGAAAAGAGACTATTCACAGATGAGTCACCTTGGAATGTGAGTACAAGCAAAAAATGGACTATTATTGTTCTACAGTCTTCTTCATAAATGGCCCAGAAAAGGGGCAGTAAGAAAAACATTTTACTAATGGACAGAGTCTGAGACAATACATCTGATCATCACTTTGGGTTAAAAGAGAAATGGTTGAGGGATTCTTGGGCAGTGGTGAATTGTTTCACTGGTCATTCAAAAGCCCGGAAGGGGTAAGATTGAAAGATAAAGAAGAAAGTATGGGCAAATAGCATGGGCACGGAGAGTGAGGACCTTTGCTTTTTCTGTTGACACTCACCAGAGTGTCCACCAGGAAGAGTGACTGCCATGGCTCTATAGAGAGAATAGGTGCCCAGCAGACATATATTAATTGGGAAATAACATATAACAGGTTATTGTTGCCCCAGTGGAATACAATGGGTAAAAGTAACTGTCTGCATCAGATAGATAAATTAAGCCCCTCCCAATTTTTTTTTTAAATGTTTTTTGAGATGGAGTCTCACTCTGTCACCCAGGCTGGAGTGCAGGGGCATAATCTCAGCTTACAACAACCTCCGCCTCCCAGGTTCAAGTGATTCTCGTGTTTAAGTCTCCTGAATAGCTGGGATTATAGGCACACACCACCACACCCAGCTAATTTTTGTATTTTTAGTAGAGACGGGGTTTCACCTTGACCAGGCTGGTCTTGAACTCTTGACCTCAAGTGATCCACCCGCCTCAGCCTCCCAAAGTGTTGGGATTACAGGTGTGAGCCACTGCACCTGGCCCCAATTTTTAATTTGAGATTGTTGTTGAAAATATACACAACCAGATGCAAAAATGGAACAGCAAGAAAAGCAACATCAGGTGACACTGGAATCTTATATTGTTCTGTACCACATAACTATCAGCGGAGCGTGATGAAGAGGATGTCTTTTTTTTTTTTTTTTTTTTTTTTTTGACACGGAGTCTCGCTCCGTGGCCCAGGCTGGAGTGCAGTGGCCAGATCTCAGCTCACTGCAAGCTCCGCCTCCCGGATTTATGCCCTTCTCCTGCCTCAGCCTACCGAGTAACTGGGACTACAGGCGCCCGCCACATCGCCCGGCTAGTTTTTTTTGTATTTTTTTTTAGTGGAGACGGGGTTTCACCGTGTTAGCCAGGATGGTCTCAATCTCCTGACCTCGTGATCCGCCCGTCTCCGCCTCCCAAAGTGCTGGGATTACAGGCTTGAGCCACCGCGCCCGGCCAGGCCAAGAAGATGTCTTAATTTGAATGGGCCTCAGCATTTCAAGGGAGATTTTTGTGAAGATGTGTGGATGTCTGTATGTGTGTATTAAATAGGAAATGTTTCACTAACTTAAGAAACATGTTTTAGTCTTATTCCAGTGGCTATAACAGAATAAAATAGACTGCGTGGTTTGTAAACATTTATTTCTCAGACCTGTGAAGGGTGGGAAGCCCTACATCCAAGCTCCAGCAGACTTCATGTTTGGTGAGGGCTCACTTCCTGTTTTTTTTTTTTTTTTTTTTTTTAATGTGTCCTCACGTGGTAGAAGGGAAGGAGAGAGCTCTCTGGGGTCCCTTTTATAAGGGCACTAACCCCATTCACAGCCCTCATGACCTAAGCCTCCTCTTCCTAATGCCATCACATTGCGAGTCAGGATTTCAGCATATGAATTTTGGGAAAACACAAACATTCAGTCTACAGCACGTTGGATAATTCAAAGACTACTGGTCTAAGATTTATAAGAGCTGCATTCTAGCCTCATCTCTGCTACGAGCATGTTGTGAGACTTGAGACTTTCTATACCTTGATTTTCTAATTATAAAGTAAGACATTAGACTAGCTCCAGGGCTCTTTACATTTTTCCAGCTCTCACGGGAACATACATGATGCCTCTACATGTGTGTCCAGACTTTGACAATTGTGCCCCAGCACTGACAAACTGCCCATTCTAGAAATTCCTACTCCTTGATCACAAGAAACAGGGAGCACTTGGTCAACATGCATGTAATTTCTCATTTAATTATAAAATTCTGATTTTATAAATAAAATTCTGATTATAAAATCTTGATATAGTTTCCAATGATAGAAATTAAGATATAACTTCTAGGTTTCCCCCCCACCTTTAATTTATTTTCTTGTATTTCTAGAATATTCTAGGGCCAACACTTCTTTTTTAAATTGTTAATCACTATGTGGTAATCATATCTCCACTTGGAGAAAAAATAATTAAAATATATAAAAGAAATTTACAATGTAGTCATGCGAGTTTTATACACTCCATGCCTTTCCTCTAAACCTATCAAATATTTTCTTTGTGACTACAACTCTAAAGGAAAACAAAAGAGCAAACAAAAAGTGAATTAGAAAATATTGATTACATAGAGTATGTATTAAGTAATTAAGAGACATGTTTAAAGTGGCTAAAACATATGAATTAGATTAAAAGTATAATATAAACCCACCCCCAAGTACATTTTCAGGAATACAAGTATCTTCGTATTACTTAGGAAAAATTACTTTGGGATATACTCTAGCAAAAATTAAAAAGCAATAGATTATTTATCAGGGAAAGGTAAATCAAAATGACGATGAAATACCATTTCGAACCCACTAGGATGGCTATAATGACAATGGCAGATAATAGCAAGTACTGGTGAAGATGTGGAAAAACTGGAACCTTCATAAGTTACTGGTGGGATTTAAAAATGAGGTAGCCACTTGACAAACAGCCTGACTTTTTCTAAGGTCAAACACAAAGTTACCTAGATTCATCATATGTGTTAGTCCATTTCACACTGGTATAAAGAAATGCTTGATACTGGGTAATTTATAAAGAAAAGAGATTTAATTGACTCACAGTCCCACATGGCTGGGGAAGCCTCAGGAAACTTATAATCATAGCAGAAGATTAAGGGGAAGCAAGGAACTTTTTCACATGGTGGCAGAAGGGAGAGAGAGAGGGGGGAAAGAGAGAGAGAGAGAGAGAGACACAGAGAGAGACAGAGAAGAGAGAGAAAAGCCGAGGGGAAACTGTCATTTATAAAACCATCAGTTCTTGTGAGAACTCACTCACTATCATGAGAACAGCATGGGGGAAACCACCCCCATGATTGAATCACCTCCTACTAGGTCCCTCCCTTGACACATGAGGATTATAGGGATTACAATTTGAGATGAGATTTGAGTGGGGACACAGAGCCAAACCGTATCATTCTGCCCGTGGTCTGTCCCAAATCTCACATCCTTTTTACATTTCAAAACCAATCATGCCTTCCCAACAGTCCCCCGAAGTCTTAACTCATTACAGCACTAACCCAAAAGTACAAGTCTAAAGTCTCATCTGAGACAAGACAAGTTCCTTCTGCCTAGAAACCTGTAAAATCAAAAGCAAGTTGGTTACTTCCAAGATACAATGGGGGTACAGGCCCTGGGTAAAGCTCCCATTCCAAATGAGAGAAACTGCCCAAAACAAATGTGCTACAGGTGCCACCCAAGTCCAAAATCCAGTGGGGCAGCCATTAAATCTTAAAGCTCCAAAATAATCTCCTTTGACTCCATGTCTCACATCCAGGTCATGCTGATGCAAAGGGTGAGTTCCCAAGACCTTAGGCAGCTCTGCGCCCATGGCTTTGCAGGGTTCAGCCTCTGTAGCTGCTCTCATGGGCTGGTGTTCAGTGCCTGTAGCTTTTCCAGGCACATGGTACAAGCTGTTGGTGGATCTAACATTCTGAGGTCTAAAGGATGGTAACTCTCTTCTCATAGCTCCACTAGACAGTGCTTCAGTAAGGACTCTGTGTGGGGGCTCCAACCCTACATTTCCCTTCTGCATTGCCCTAGCAGAGGTTCTCCATGAGGGCCCCAACCTGGGAGCAGACATCTGTCTGGACATCCAGGCATTTCCATACATCCTCTGAAATCTAGGAGGAAGTTCCCAAACCTTGACTTCTGTGCACCCACAATCCCAACACCACATAGAAGCTACCAAGTCTTGGGATTTGCATCCTCTGAAGCAATGGCACAAGTTGTACCTTCTGCCCTTTTAGCCACAGCTGGAGCTGGAGCAGCTGGGATACAGGGCACCAAGTCCTGAGGCTGCACAAACCAGTGGGGCCCACAAAACCATTTTTCCCTCCTAGGCCTCCAGGTCTGTGATTGGAGGGACTGCCATAAACTCTCTGTCATGCCCTGGACACATTTTTTCCATTGCCATATTATCAACATTCAGCTTCTAGTTACTTAAGCAAATTTCTGCAGCCAGCTTCAATTTTTCCCCAGAAAATGGGTTATTATTTTCTACTACATGATCAGGCTGCCAAATTTCCAAAATTTTATACTCTGTCACCTCTTGAATGCTTTCCTGCTTAGAAATGTCTTCTCCTAGAAATACCTAATGTAGATAATGGATTGAAGGGTGCAGCAAACCACCATGGTACGTGTATACCTATGTAACAAACCTGCATGTTCTGCACGTGTATCCCAGTACTCTAAGTATAATAATAAAAAAAGAAATATATTCTGTGAGATACCCTAAATCATCTCTCTCAAGTGCAAAGTTCCACAGGTTTCTAGGGCAGGTCAAAATGCTACCAGTCTCTTTGCCAATGCATAGCAAGAGTGACCTTTGCTCCAGTTCCTAAGAAATTTCTGATCTCCATCTGAGAACACCTCAGCCTGGACTTAATTGTCCATAACACTATCAGCATTTTGGTCAAAACCATTCAACAAGTCTCTAGGAAGTCCCACTTTCCCACATCTTCCTATCTTCTTCTGAGCTCTCCAAACTGTTCCAACCTCTGCCCAATACTCAGCTCCAAAGTGGATTCCACATTTTCAACTATCTTTATAGCAGTACCCCTCTCTCTGTAGTACCAATTCTCTGTATTAGTTCATTTCACGCTGCTATAAAGAAATACAAGAAACTATGTAATTTATAAAGGAAAGAGAGTTAATTGACTCACAGTTCCACATGGCTGGGGAAGCCTCAGGAAACTTATAATCATGGCAGAAGACAAAGAGGAAGCAAGTACCTTCCTCGCATGGTGGCAGGAGAGAGAGAGAGAAGCCCAGGGGAAGCTGTTTGTAAAACCATCAGATCTTGTGAGAACTCATTCACTATCACAAGAGCAGCATGAGGGAAACTGCTCCCATGATCCAATCACCTGCAATCAGGTCCCTCTCTTGACACATGGGGATTATTGGTATTACAATTAGAGATGAGATTTGGGTGAGGACACAGCCAAACCATATTACTATATGACCCAGCAGAAATGAAAATATATGTCTATGCAAAAATTTATACATATATATTCACAGAAGCATTATTCATAACAGCCAAAAAAGTGGAAAAACCCAAATGTCCATCAACTGATGAATGAATTTTTAAAATGTATGGCATATCCATGTAATGGAATATTATTTAGCAATAAAAATAAATGAAGTATGATACATGCTGCAATATGGATGAACCTTGAAAATATTAAATGAAAGATACTGGATGTAAAAGACCATGTATTGCATGTTTCCATTTAAACACAATGTACAGAATAGGCAAATCATTAGAGATAGAAAGTAGATTAGTGGTTGCCTAGGGCTGGAGTTTGGAGTGGAAGGAAATTGGAGAGATAACTAATGGGTATAGAGTTTCTTTTGGAGTGACAAAAATGTTCTAAAATTGATTGTAGTGCTGGTTGCACAACTCTGTGGCTATACCAAAAACCACTGGATGGGTGCATTTTATGGCATGTCAACCAGATATTAATTAAACTGCTATAAAACATAATGAAAGAGAGATAAAGACTTGGAATATGAGATATATTATACAATGGTAACCACTAAGGGAATGAAAGCAATCCTACTACGAGCTAGGCGCAGTGGCTCGTGTCTGTAATCCCAGCACTTTGGGAGGCCAAGCCAGGTGGATTGCTTGAGGCCAGGAGTTTGAGACCAGCCTGGGCAACACAGTGAGACTCTGTCTCTACAAAAAGTACAAAAAAGTAGCTGGGCATGGTGGCGCATCCCTGTCATCCCAGCTACTTGGGAGGCTGAGGCATAGTAATCACTTGAACACAGGAGGCAGAGGTTGCAGTGAGCCAAGATCATGCCACTGCATTCCAGCCTAGGTGACAGAGAGAGACTCTGTCCTCACCCCCAAAAAAGAAATCCTACTATGAAAACCATGCAAGAGGCTGACAAATAAAGGAGTAGTAAACACAAATTCACAAAAGAAGACTTACAGATGAACAATAAAATATTTGACCTCACTGGTAATCAAAGAGTGCAAATTAAAAAGAAAATAAGATTTTTTTTCCTTAGCACGGGACTGAAAACATTTTATAATAATACAAGTTTTAGATATAGAAAATGTTTTATTTGCATAATATAATAATATATAATATAAAACTTCATGTATTGGTAGGTCATGAATTTGCTGAAAGAAAACATTTTTGTATGAAAATACAGAAAAATAACTATGGAAAACTATCTCATTTTCTAAACCAAAGGTTTTTAGTGAGGGATTTTATCTTATTTATTGTTGACAAACTCTCTCTCACTCCTTGCCCATCCTTGAACTTAAAATTCAACACATGGTTGGTAAATAAATATCTAAAATTTATCTGAATGAATCTATAACTGGCTACATCAGTTTAATGAAATGTTACTTTCTGCTTCTCAATGTTCATTTCTCAGTATAGGCAAGTCCTAAGCTAGAGAGTCTCTCACCTTTCCAGGAGGGGGTTGGAGCTGCTGACCTTGCAAAGAGATAGGCAGACACAACCAGACTGGCACCATTCAGCTCAGCTGTCCATTGTCTGGGCTGTTGGGGTGTGAGTAACTGTTACATTGTCATAAAATATTGCTAAAATATTTTTCATTTTTACACTCTAACAAAAATTACTTTGGGACCTAAATTAAAGTTCCTGTATTATAACCAACTTGTGTCACCCAGCTTATATTTAAAGCCTATAGCTTTCAACTTATTTAGGAAACAAGGTTGTATTTGTTTAGGGTTGACCAGGCTCTAAACAGGATAGTCCCAGAGACTGCTACCAAAGCATTAAAGGAATGGATTAGTTACATGATGACAGCTAATGTTTATTAAGTACTTACTCAGTTCCAAATATAGTTCTAAGTACTTTACATGTATTAGTTTGTTTAATTCAATGAGAAAACTTTACAGTTAGGGAAAATAAAGTTTACCCAAAAACTAACTGATTTGCCCAAGACTACACAGTTAAAAATGGCAAGGCCAGAATTTGAGCTCTAGTAATTGAGTTTCTGCAAGTAGGTTCTTAACTACAAAAAATATTTGATAAAGGTCATTTTAAAAGACTGAATGTGGGAAAATAGTTGCCTGTTTTTCTGATTATAAATTATGAGAACAAATATTAGACTTGGAAATTAATGATGTTTCTGAAGCAATAAAATTATTATTTCAGAATTTAAAGGGAAACAAAAAGATTTCAAAGTCAGGTAGGCTCTGGCTAGCAGGGTGGATTAAACACCACATAGCTGAGTTATGGTTGCCAATGAGTTGTGTCTTTTGACATATACCAAGCCAACACATTAAGCCTCATTACCTCAGTCATATTGAATTACATTTTGTAATTTAATGAAACGTGAAGTTAGTGCAGTGCAGTCATCAGCTTAAAGTGCTGATGTGTTCTCTGGCAAAGAGACAACTGGACAGACTCAATTCCCAGTCTTCCCATTCTGATGGAGGTGATCAGACCTGTCCCAGCCTCATTTTGGCTAATAAGCCAAATGCCTATTTTTTCCATATCTTTTTGGAAAATTATGTATATGTTTTTATCTTTTATTATTTTTTCTCTTTTCCCTTTGATAAGAAGCCCATGAATAGAGAGAATGTTGGAAAAGTTTAGCCCCAGATTTTGTAATATGAGGTAGAATCTTGCTTAGCAGGATGCGTTCAGTGTTAATGTAGGAAAGGGTATTAAAAATGTAGTCTTGTGCTTTTTAAAAAGATCCTAGTACCTTAGTAACTAGATCCTATTAGATGAGCTGCAGGAAGAAGCTGTCCCATGCCTAAGGTTATGTGTGTGTGTGTGTGTGTATTTGTTTAGTTTTTCACTCTTGGTCTTTATATAGGAAGATAATGGTGCTATTGTGAGGTTTCAGGGAATGTATATTGAATTACAGCTATAAATGTCCCTCTCAAAGTAAAATAAAGGGAGGATGTATCACGAAAGGGGGAGATAAGAATGGCTTATGCCCTAGACTCTGTTTCTATTTTCTCTCTGGTCAACTATTTCATTAATAGAGGAAAATAATCAGAACAGATTTCCTTTAGAGCAGTGTTTCACAAAATGTGGTCGTTGGCCCATCAGTATCAGCAACACTTGGGAATTTGTCAGAAATGCAAATTCTCAGGTGTATTGGATCAAAACCTCTGGAGTTGGGTCTCAGCAATTGGTGACTGACAAGCTCTCCAGGTGATTCTGATGCACACTCAAGCTTGAGAACCACATCTGTCAGGGACTAATAGTCCATAATTAATATTTTGAGGATAAATAAGTAATGCTGGCCCAAGTGTACAAAACTCAGGGATACAGTGGTTATGAGTTGTCTCCTGATCCATGGAGCTGTGTCAGGTCCTCACTTAAAATCCAATTTGGTGTCTTAACTCAGGTATCACATCCAGAGTTAGGAGTGATGGGGAATAAAAGCCAATATTCCCTTAGTTGTATACACCATACCACTTCAAAAATAAACATCCTTGAACATAATATCTGTACCATTTCCCAATTATTTACTTAAAACATATTTTTGGAAATTGGTTTTCTGAGATGAAAATCATGAACTTTAAATTGTAATCTATATTGCTAAATTACCTTCAAAATCATTGAAATAATCTATACCACTCATTCCTCGGACACAACATCACTGCTTAGTTCAATCTTTCCCATGTTTGCCAATTTACTTAGGAAACAATGGCATCTACATTTTTTTTTCTTTTCATTATTAATGGGGTTAACTAATCTGTCAGGTGGGCTTATCAGTAACTTCTGAGTAGCTTTTCTTTATCCTTTCTTTAAAAATCACTTTTTTTCTTATTTAGTCTGTTAGTATATACCAATTTAAACAGATAGATTTCTTGTTGCTTCCCAGCAACAAAGTCTAGTTAGTCATGATATGTATAAAGATAAACACACATGGCCATATGTTCACATGCACACCCTGGATTCAATTGAATAATATTTTATTTTTTATTTTTCATCAACCCTCCTAAGAATATTGGGACTAGATTTTTTTCTAATACTTCTATCATCTGATTTTGATATCGAGGTTATACTACCCTTACAAAATAAGCTGGGTGCCTTGCTCTCTTTAATTGTCTTAAGATTTTATAATATATGCATTATCGGTTTCTTAAAATTTTGGTAAAAGTTGCCTGAAAATCTATCTGGGCAGGTGGGTGTCTTGCGAGAAAAATATTTTTGCTATAATTTCAAGCTCCTTAGTAGTTATTATCTGTTTAATTTCTCTATTTATTCTGGAGTCAATTTTATAATTCATATTTTAAAGAAAATTGTCCAAAATGTATGGGTATAAATTTGTTCCTAGTTCTTCAAATATTTTTTAACATCTCAACTGTTACTAATAATTATGTTATTTAATCCATTCCTGTCATAAATTATTTGTGTCTTTTCCTAGATTTTGATCATTCTTATTGAGAGATTTATACTTCTTTTACTCTTTTCAGAGAATCAATTTTTGACTTGTAGTTATTATTTGTTGCTATTTATTTTCTACTTCATAAATGCATGTTATATTTCACACCTCCTTCCTTGCTCTTTTTTGCATTTACAGCATTTTTTTTTCCTTTTCTGGCTACTTGAACTGAGCATTAAATTATTTATTTTCAATGTTATATTTGTTTTATAACTTGATTTTAATGCTGAACTGCCACTTTAGTTTTATTCTTTGAGTTTTATATACAGTATTTTCATTGTTGTTCTATAAACAATAGATAATAATTTGTATCAGATTTCCTGTTTAATACATACATTTCAATAATATTTTTCTAATTTCTAGAACTATGGTATTTTTTCTATTATTTAAAAATTTTAATTCGACTATTTTCTTCAGAGAAAGTGTTCTTTATGTTATGAACTGTTTGATATCTGCTGAGATTTTCTTTGTAAATCTCAAAATATTGTGGTTGATTTTTGTTAACGTTTTATGTGAACTTGAAACAATATTTATTCTCTCTGTGGGTATATATTAAAGTTTGAAAACTTTATTTTAAATCCTTTCTTCTATAACTAAATTTGTTTTCTTTAACAAGCAGAATTTGCAGGCTACTCGTAATGTGTATGACTGTGGATTTGCAAATTCTCCTTATAATTTTTCTAAGTTTTACTTTATATATTGTATAATTCTGGTGCTATGTGCACACAGCTTCAGCATGAGTAAATATTTCTAATTTAATATTCATTTGATAACAATGTGTTTCTTCATATTCCACAAAATAGGGAGATGCTTTGTGATTTAAATTTACATTTTGCGTGATACAAATAGTGTTGTACCAACTTTCCTTTAGTTGGTACCCACATGGTATCTTTTGGAATCCCTTTATTTTCAACCTTTCTTTGTTGTTTAATTTTAAGTATATCTATATAAGGAGCATATGCTGAGGTTGTATATTGTGTGTAGTACATGCATGCCCATGTGTCAGTTGTGTTTGTATATACTTTTTCACAAAAACAGATTTTTTATTTGACTTCAGTATACCCACAGAACCTAACCACAGATTATAATCTATGACCTATATGTTGGTTACAGAGAAGAATCAAATTAAAAATAGGTAATAATCAGTGAAAATAAAATTGAGCAAATAAATAATTTGCATATATTTGGACTAAAGTATAATCAATGTGTTATGAATTAAATGTTTGTGTCCCCTCAAAATTCTAATTATATATGGACATGGGCCTTTGGGAGGTAATTAGGACATAAGGGTGAAGTCTTAATGATACAGTTAGAGCCTCTATAAGGAGAGAGAGTAGAGAGATTGCTTCTCCTTCATCACCTTCTGCCCCACCTCTGCTACCCCATGTGATGACGTAACGAGGGCCCTCACCAAGAACCAAACTGGCCAACTTCCCAGCCTCTAGAACTATGAGAATTAAATTTCTGTTGATTAAGCCACTTGGGGTGGTATTCTTGCTGTTGCAGCTTGAAAGAACTTACACACAACATGATGTTACCAATTATCAAGCCATTATATCATGAAGAATGAAAGATTCAAACGTATGAAATACAGCCAAAAGAGTGATCTTCAAACAATGCACAACCTCAGAAGCTTTCAGCAAGAGGCTTGAAAACATATGAGCCAATTGCCCACATTTGTAAGCTAAAAGAAGAAAAAAATGCAAGTCAACTAGAATTTTCAAATTATTACAAAGAAGGCAAATATTAATAAAAAATTTTAAACAATTAGCAGGGTTTAAGAAATGATTAAACTGGTTATTTGATTAAAAAAACAAATAAAACTTCAACAGTTAAATCAAGAAATAAAAAAGGACATGAATAAGTAACAAAAATGGGCCACATTTATTCAACAGAAGTAGTTTTAAAATATAGGAAAAGTAGAATTCTATTATCACAAATTGCTGTATCTTGGGGAAATCAAATATTTTCCAGGAGAATATTTTATAAATATTGACTAAAAAATATATAGTAAACCTTACTAACCAAGTATAATAAGGAATTTCAAAGGCTGTTGAACTCTACAAGCGACTAAGATCTGATTTTTTTTGAAAAGTTTTTTTTTTATTTTGAGATAATTTTAAAGTTCCAAAAATAGTAGTGTTCCCATACACCTTTTATTCTAATTCCTGTAATGCTAGTATCTTACATAACCATAGAAACATTATGAAAATCAAGAAATTAACATCACTACAATACTATTAACTACAGACTAAATTTATACAGGCTTCACCAGTTTTTGTACTAGTCATTTTCCAGAATTCAGTTCAAGATCCTGATCGTTCTACTTAGTTGTCGGGTTTGCTTCAGTCTGTGGCAATGTCTTTGTCTTTCCTTGCCTTTTATGATCTTGACATTTTGATGAGTATTGGTCACATATCTTGTAGAATATCCCACTGATTGAGTCTGTGTGATGTTTTCTCAGGATTAGATTAAGGTTTTGCTTATTGAGAAGAACAACACAGAGGAGATAAGCCCTTCTCAGTGCATCAGATCGGGGGTTACATGTTGCTGATTTGTCTTATTGTTGATGATTTTAACTGTTATTATTTGGTTGCTGTGTTACCTGCCAGGTTTCCCCACTGTAATGAATTGATATTTTGGGAGTAGTTGATACTTTGAGGCTATGCAATATTCTGTTTCTCCTCATACTTTTACCCACTAATTTAAGAATCATCAGTGGCTCTTATCTGCAGTGATTATTATGTGGCCTATGATGACTTTCTATTTTCTTCAACTCCTTTACATCTATTAATTGGAATTCTTCCATAAGGAAAAATTACTCATTTTCCATCACATGTTTATTCATTCAATTGTTTATCATCATGAACTTTTGGATATTTATTTATCCTCACCTGTCTCTGAAATCAACCACTCCTCCAGAGGGCTCTGGTTGTTTTTATTAGAGAATGACATTTTAAAACCAATACCTTGACTGTGAATGTGTTTTTATCTTATTTTATAATCTGCATCTTTTAAAAAGTGAGTTCAATCCATTTATATTTTATTGTGAAGACTGACATATTTGGAGTAATTTCTGCCATCTTATTTTTTATTTTCTGTTTACTATGCTATTTTTTTTCCATTTTATTCATCTTTCCTGTCTCCTATTAACTTGATAAAATTTTCTTTCTTCTCTATTTTTCTGCTGATTTTGAAGCTATGGCATATATAGTTAATTATTACCATCAGATTTTTAATATACTTATCTAAAATTCTATTCACAGCATCGATCCATTGAATCCTCCCTATCTTCAACGATTGCTCTAATTTTACTTCAATATTTAAAAAATGCTTTATTCATGTACACAAGTCATAAATGTACAGTTTGGTAAGTTTTTATAAAATGAATAATTTAACACACTATAAAATGCCTGCAGATCAAGAAACAGAAGATTATCAGCCACCCAGTGAGGTTTTCACCAGTCTTCCCTTGCTGGTGTTCTCCCTCGTGGGTAACCATTACATGATTTCTCCCAGCATGGATTTGTTTTGCCTTATTTTGTGTTGTTATGTAAACGGATTCATGCAGGATTTACTTTTTTATTTTTGGCTTCTTTCATTCAATATTAGTTTTACGAGATTCACCTATACTTTTGCATATAGTCATACATAGTTTAGTCTTATTGCCATTTACTATTTTGTGATGGGAATATACAGCTACCATTAGTAGGTATTTGAATAGTTTCTAGTCTTGGGCTGTGTCTGCTATGTATTTTGGTAACATACATACCTAGGTGAAGTCTGAAGCCAGCATGACATTTTTTCTCATTTTAAGTGATTGGATTCTTCTGTCTCAGTGCTTTCAGAATTCTTTACCTTTCAATTTCAGAATGTCATAAGAAATTATTGATTGCTTTCCAATAATTTTGTCTAAGTGGAGTACTGTTTTTTACTCTGTACAGTCAAAAATTCTTTCAATTCAGTTAGTTTTTTTCTTTTACATTTTAAAATCTTTTTTTCAGTTTTTCATTCATACTCATTATTCATATACAGGATCTCTGTTTTTGCATTTGGTATCTATTACCTTCTATTTCCAGCATTCTGTCCCTTCCCTCTCCAAACTGTAGAACTTCCTGCTGCTAGTCCGGCATGCCACTGATTCATCTTTCTGCATCTCTTCTCCTCTCTCTCTTTCTTTCTCGCTCTCTCTCCCCACTTGCTCTCTATTTCAACTTATAATAAAATTTTAAATTTTGAAATAACTTACTTGTTTTTATTGCTAAGTTTGTACTTTTTAATTTCAGTCCATTAACTTACCATTTTTTAGAATTTATATTTTATATTATCTCTTTTTTTTTTTTTTTTTTTGAGACGGAGTCTCGCTCTGTCGCCCAGGCTGGAGTGCAGTGGCCAGATCTCAGCTCACTGCAAGCTCCGCCTCCTGGGTTTACGCCATTCTCCTGCCTCAGCCTCCCAAATAGCTGGGACTACAGGCACCCGCCACCTCGCCCGGCTAGTTTTTTTGTATTTTTTAGTAGAGACGGGGTTTCACCATGTTAGCCAGGATGGTCTCGATCTCCTGACCTCGTGATCCGCCCGTCTCGGCCTCCCAAAGTGCTGGGATTACAGGCTTGAGCCACCGCGCCCGGCCTTTATATTATCTCTTTAAAATGAAAGCAAAATTTACTTTTATTTGGGTCTCCCAGAATAAATATTTGTTAAAATGATACTCTTTTTTGGAATGTAACATTTATCGTACTTTTTATTCTTTTTCTTTTTTTTTTTTTTTAAGAGGCAGGGTCTTGCTCTGTCTCCTAGAATGGCGTGCAGTGGTGTGATTATATCTGATTGCAGCCTCAGCCTCCTGGGCTTAAGCTATTGTCCTTTCCCAACTTCTCAAAGCACTGGGATTATCAGTGCGAGCAACCTCCCCAGCCCATTTAGTCTATTTTATTACATTTACTCTAGTTAAAAAAGAGAAAAGCCAGTCTATTACTGTCATTTGCAAAAAAAAAAAAAAAAAAAGCAGGCAATAAATAAATAAATAGTAAGATGTGTTTCTTTTGCATTTCCTCTCCTTTAACTTGGGGAAATTTTCTTTTTTATTATTATTTTTTTATTATTATTATTTTTTATTATACTTTAAGTTCTAGGGTACATGTGCATAACGTGCAGGTTTGTTACATATATATACATGTGCCATGTTGGTGTGCTGCACCCATCAACTCGTCAGCTCCCATCAATTCATCATTTATATCAGGTATAACTCCCCAATGCAATCCCTCCCCCCTCCCCCCTCCCCATGATAGGCCCCATTGTGTGATGTTCCCCTTCCCGAGTCCAAGTGAGCTCATTGTTCAGTTCCCACCTATGAGTGAGAATATGCGGTGTTTGGTTTTCTCTTATTGTGATAGTTTGCTAAGAATGATGGTTTCCAGCTGCATCCATGTCCCTACAAAGGACGCAAACTCATCCTTTTTTATGGCTGCATAGTATTCCATGGTGTATATCTGCCACATTTTCTTAATCCAGTCTGTCACTGATGGACATTTGGGTTGATTCCAAGTCTTTGCTATTGTGAATAGTGCTGCAGTAAACATACGTGTGCATGTGTCTTTGTAGTAGCATAATTTATAATCCCTTGGGTATATACCCAGTAGTGGGATGGCTGGGTCATATGGTACATCTAGTTCTAGATCTTTGAGGAATTGCCATACTGTTTTCCATAATGGTTGAACTAGTTTACAATCCCACCAACAGTGTAAGAGTGTTCCTATTTCTCCACATCCTCTCCAACACCTGTTGTTTCCTGACTTTTGAATGATTGCCATTCTAACTGGTGTGAGATGGTATCTCATTGTGGTTTTGATTTGCATTTCTCTGATGGCCAGTGATGATGAGCATTTTTTCATGTGTCTGTTGGCTGTATGAACAGAGATATAGACCAATGGAACAGAACGGAGTCCTCAGAAATAATGCCACACATCTACAACCATCTGATCTTTGACAAACCTGACAAAAACAAGAAATGGGGAAAGGATTCCCTATTTAATAAATGGTGCTGGGAAAATTGGCTAGCCATAAGTAGAAAGCTGAAACTGGATCCTTTCCTTACTCCTTATACGAAGATTAATTCAAGATGGATTAGAGACTTAAATGTTAGACTTAATACCATAAAAACCCTAGAAGAAAATCTAGGTAGTACCATTCAGGACATAGGCATGGGCAAGGACTTCATGTCTAAAACACCAAAAGCAACGGCAACAAAAGCCAAAATTGACAAATGGGATCTAATTAAACTCAAGAGCTTCTGCACAGCAAAAGAAACTACCATCAGAGTGAACAGGCAACCTACAGAATGGGAGAAAAGTTTTGCAATCTACTCATCTGACAAAGGGCTAATTTCCAGAATCTACAAAGAACTCAAACAAATATACAAGAAAAAAACAAACAACCCCATCAAAAAGTGGGGAAAGGATATGAACAGACATTTCTCAAACCTGGGGAAATTTTCTATCTCCCTATAAAATGTAGGCTGAATGCCTGACTGCCACAAGTTAATGGAATCGATTCAGGCATTTAAGCAATTCAGCAGCCTTAGGTTGAAGAGATAGGTATGGATTTTGAGCCATTATATTCAAATAATTTTATGACTGTAAGTTTTTTCTATGTATTATGGAAACTACCTCAGTAAGCTCCAGTTCCACGGAGCTGAGAGAATATTCTGTTTCATTCAGCAGGCTTGGAGTCACCAGTCACACTAGTACAAATTCAAGATCAGAAAATCCCCACTTCTATGCACTTTTTGTTTGGTGAGTGGACAAACTATATTTTTTTATCTGCCACAGCTTTTCCCCTTCACACATCACAATGCTTTTACACTTACAATATGTAGCAGCAGCAATAGCTCTTAGTGAGTTGAGTCCCAGGTCTTCAATGAGCTACCTTCTAGAGATTGCTTTTCCCCATTACCACTCAAAGAGCATTGATAACTCTCTGAGCCAGAGATGAATACAAAAAATGTTCTCTGGATTTCCTCAAGGACTGTCCATGCAGGGCAGAGCTGGGTTCCGATCTCAATAGAACCCAGCCTCCCAATTCTTTCAGTCCTTGTCCTTTTAAACTAAGAGATATTTAGAATAATTTCCTACAATGTTCTGTTTTTATTTTTCATAATTTATATGATGTTATTATTCTCTAATTTGTGTGGTGGTCCACGGGATCTTTGTTTTGATTGAAAAGCCTTTTTTTTTTTCTGATAGAAATGTCAGACATTTTATAGTATTAGATTGACACTGTTACTAAGATTCAGTGCTGGTATAATTTTATTACATATTTTTGCCTCATTGTAGTCTTTTTATCTGGTTTTGATAGTTACTAGGGAAATGTTAAAGTTGCATTCACTTCTATCTTCTGCTAAATCCTTGTATTTCCAATATTAGAAGTTCTGACTTGTTTTCTTCTTTCTTTTTCTTTTAACAAATTCTGTATGGACGTAAACCTTATAGGGTATAACATCTTGAGACAATTCACTGCTTTCTTTTTATATTTAATAAATATGGCTTTTTATAAGTTAAATTTAATAAATACAGAGCTTAACGATGGTTATGGCAACACGATTCCCAATTGCTCATTTTTTCTTTTCCTCTTTTTATTTTTGAATGAAGCAATTATATTCCCAGGTTTTTTTACATATGCAGAAATCTTCTGCTGGGAGTAATATTGCAACTTACTTTGCCAATAAAATTTCTGTTGCAGCAATATGGCAGGAAGTAAAGTATTTTTTCCATAGGAATTCGGCTTCAGTTGATTTCTCTAAGGTTTCCATTGCATACATTGAATACATTACAATATAAATATAAATAAGAAATCTGTTGAAAGGCAATGGCAAAAGATACTGCTGAGAGATAGTTTTGCACTGCCTTCATAGGATTATCTTGCCTTCAAATTTCTTTCCTGTGGTGGAGTGGTACAGGACTGGGGGAAATGCAAATGTAAAGGCAAATCATTAAAAGAAGGATTCTTGTTTTCATTCCTTTTACTTTTTTTTTTTTTTAAGACCAAATATGAAACATGGGTTCTCAATGCTGGCTTTCTAAGAGAAGGGTGACAGTGTTCACTAAGAACTTAACCACAGCATCACAGCCTCCAGCACAGATCATGGAGTCTTCATAAAACTTTGGCCAGTAACCCTGAAGCTCCTATCATGCAAAAAAGACAGGAAAGTGGAAAAGAAGAGAGAAATAGTGTGAGGTACCCCTAGGATATGCTTCCATATTGTCCAAGTAAACATTTTGGGAAAGACATTTTGACTACTACACAAATCACTAGAAACTCATTCAGACAAAATCTAGAACAGGGTTGGCAATTTAAAACCAACTGTGTCACCAATATTGCTACCTTAGACACGGTGCCAACATCGCTCATCAGCCTCAGCCCATTCCTTTTACTTCCTCTCAACAGAACATTCCAGAAACTTGCCCCCATCAATTAGGGTCAGCAGGTGAGATGTCACTACTCTGCTACTCTAGACCCTAAAGAGTTACTCAATTATCGATAGTAATCTATATTTTAAGGAATTTAGGAGGACTTTCAGAGCTCTAGTATGCTTCCCAATTACTTGCCAAGAAATGCCCTGCCACCTACTTTGAAGACACTGGACAACTGAAAACACGTTCACAAAACTTTGGGAAGCAATTTCTATGACATATTATTGGCTTATGGAATTTAGTTTATCACTGCCATAATTTGATAATAATTGATGCATTATAGAGACATGATATTAAGCCCTTCTTACATGGGGACGGCCTGGAAAAAGTGGAAAAAGAGTTTGAACCCTTTAGAGAAGGCTGCTGGAAACTCTCCACAGAAGTTTCCAGACCCAGAGTGAGTGCCTCATTGCAGTGAGGATGCTCAGAATTACCTCACTTCAGGACTTACTAGCCACTCCCAGAAAAGGTTCACTGCTAGATCCTTGGAGAAAGAATGTATTTTTAACTTTCATTTTTACATTTATATACAAAACAGATATTCAGTGTCCAAAACTGTAAAGGAGAGAGAGATAAAAGTTATAAAGAAGAAAGCAAAAATCATTTGTCACTATCTTTGAAAAACTCTATTAATAGTATTTAGACAGATATTTTAAATACAAATTGATAATTGAAATATATAACTGTGTTATACCTGCCAGAAAGGCCATTCTTATAGGAGTTCCCTGCCTTCAAGCACAATTTTGTCTGTTAATTAAAGTTTTTCTAAGGTTAAGAAGTTCCTTTCTCACCAAACTGAATCCCTCAAGCTCAAAAACCATTTCGTTTTTTGACAAACTGGGACATGGCTTTTAAAGCTCAGGTTTGTGTTCTTTGAATTTTCCATTAGAAACAAAGATATATTTTTATTTGGAACAGGATCCAGAAACTTAAATCAGAACTAAGAGCATATCCAAATTTGTCAGTTCCATTTACTTTAGCAGTTTCAGGGTTTTTAAGATTTGGTTTATTTTAACAAATCCATTTGATTCTCTTCTACCCATTCCCTCATCCATCCCTTTTTAAAGGATGAACTCTGTTTCAACATTTCTCTAAAGCAAAATTGTATCATTACCTGCAGTCAAGTGACAGTAGCCTGATGTTTAAATCACAGTTGTTGTAACAATGGACATTGAAACACAGGAGAATGAATAAAGTCCTCATTGGACTATAATTTCCAGTGTTTTTGGCATTCTTGGTCCACCTGCAGAAAGGATGAGACTATAGGAAGTGTGTTTGTTTACATTCAGCAACTGTCCTAACTCTCCAGCAGAGGAACACTTGGATAAGGAAGGTCTGTGTTCCCTTTGGAATGTTGGACAGTTCTGTGTCATTTCCTGCACGTGCTGAGAAACAAGAACTGTCCACACAGTTTTTTGGATCCCTGTGTTTTGTGAGAAGGGGCAATGTTCTCCTTACCTGTCTAGGGTCAGAAACCATTCAATGACAGTGAAAGGGAACCTACAGGAGATTTACTTTTAGGAAACCAAATCTGCCAGTGAGATAGTTAAGTTTGTCCTGATGGAGTGAAAGAGCAGATACAGCCAGGAAGTATGTCCAACGTGAACAAGTTGAAGATTCCCACAAGATGCTGGTTCTCCTCTTGCTAAAAACCAATGACAACAGAGTGATGAGGGGACCATTCTGGTGATGTTTCTATGACAGCACTTGAAACCCTGAAACACCAAATCCAGTGAGAAGAGCTGCCAAACCCTTGAAAACACCACAACCACTGGGACTCCTAAAGCTTTTAGCAGAGTATCCCCCTTCACCCCCCAGAAGAAAAGTATTAAATTGACCCATTTAGTTAAATGAACTTTCACCTTCTGCTCTTGTGGTCTAATTGTCATCCCATTGCTTGGGAATCAAGGATGCATCCATGTAGGGACCCAGCTAAAAGCAAGGAGAAGGAAAATTAAATTGTATCTAGCTTATCTTTTTTGAGTAAGCAATGAAACAACTGCATACTTTATGTCTTGGATCAACAAGGGAGCCATGCCAAATGTCAGATTAAATATTCCACAGCTGAAGTGTTTGCATAGCTTTTCAGTGGCTACCATTTAAAGAAAGAAAAACAATGATGGGACTTAAAAAAAAATACTCCCTTAGCTTCACATGCTCACAGTGTACTGCCAGCAATTGCTCTCAATTTGGAAGGCCAGGCCATGCGTATCTTGTCCATGGAGTGTCGGTGCCAGCTGGCAAGCAGAGCCCTGTGCTTCCATTCCCTCCAGGAGCATGAAGCCCCACTGTGCATCTTGAAGGCCACAGCCGCACTGCTGTATTGTTTAACCCATAACTGTTTTGGCTAAGGAGCAAGTCATTTAAAGAAGGAATTTCCTGGTTCTTGAAGTGTCTATCATGTTTCACCAATGAGTTTGCATTCGCTGCATGTGTTTTCAGTTTGAGTTGGCTCTGTGGGGCTGCCGAGGAAACTGGAGACAGATCTTTTTGAAACAAAATAATAAGTCTGAACAAATCAACTTTATTGTCATTGGCTCTGGTGTGATTTGGATTAATTTCAGCTTTATATTTATAAAGGATTGCTTAAGAGGTGATGCTCTCCAATTCCAGGTTATGTAAAGGAAGGGAGAGAACTGACACATCTTAAGTAACTACTAAGTGTCAGGAGCTTGCCTGCATTATCTCAGTTACTTTTCCTAACAATCCAATAAAGTCGTTGTTCCTCCATTCTTCTTACTGACAAGAAAATGGAGGTGCTGAGAGGGTCATTCACTTGCCTGATGTAGCATAGTTAGGAATACAGCTGTGAAGTCCAATTGGTTTGTTTCATCTCAGATCTGCTGATCACTTTCTGTGACTATGGGCAAGTCGCTTCACCTCTCTGCTCTAACTTTCTCATCTTCAAAATGTAAATGATAACGAAAATCCTTCACAGAGGGTTAAAGAAAGCAATGTGTATAAGCTGATCAGTGCAGGTAACTGGTAAATAAATTCAGCCTTTGTTATATGACAGTGCAGAGATTGAAACTCAGTGCAGCTACCTTCCAAGCTGGTGCTGATTTCCCTCACCAGTCTAGAGATCAGTGCCACCCTTCTCCATGGGGAAGGTTTAAGTCGACACTGATACTCAAGAGACTAAAAGTGCAGGGTGATTTAACATCCTAACTTTAAAAATATTTTCCCTGTTGGGGCAAACAAAACCTGTAGTTCTGGCTCAGGCTTGGGCTTTTGGAGAAAAAAAAAAAAAAAAAAAAAAGCTTTCTGAAAAGGAACTAGGAGAAGAGAGAAGTGAAGAAGTGATGTGAGATGTGGAAGCTGCAGGGCTGTCATCTCACTGTCCTGGCCAGTTGCTTGGATTCGGGATGAAAAAATGAAAAGTTGCCTGGTAATATGTTTTCTTATGACAGCAGATGTCTAGTCTGTTCACTGCAGCAAAAGTGGAGCTTGACCAATGATTTTTAACAGGCATCACCATCATAATGCCTAGCACGCTGGTGCTCAAAGCCCACCTGAGTGCTTCCCACATGCCAGGCTTTGGGCTGGCCTTGGGATACAGAGATGAGTAAGACATGGTCCCAGTTCTTGCAGAGCTCCCAGATGAGTGACCAAATGAGCCTTATAGCACAGAGATCTTGCTCGCCATAGAGAGAAACTATTTACATTCTAGACCCTGTAGAATCATCCAGAAGGAAGCCTTGTATACATCATTATCTATCATATAACCAGGAATTTTTGAAGCTTTTTGAAGAGTCTTAGGTAACTTTTAAAATAATCCTCAGTGAGAAAACAAATTCCACAAGTAGGAGGGAGGCCGCCCATAATGCAACCAACTTGGTTAATCATTTGGAAGTTCTTCCAGTCTTGCGAGGACTGCTTGGGCACTAGTTGTACCAATACCTAACCCCAAGGAATTGGACTCAGAAGAGCAATACAAATTGCAGCCTTGCCAATTACGAGCTGAGTGATCTTAGCCAAAATAACTCAATCTGTCCGAGTTGTATTTTTTATCAATCGACTGAAGATGAAAAATATTCAGGCTATAAGTTTATCAAAGAATTAATAGGTGAATATCTATGAAAGCCCTTTTTATTCAGTAAAGATGTATATATATTTGTTCTTCTCTTCATACTTTCACTTTCATTTATTTTGTATAATATTTGCATAGTGTGACTTTTAGATTTGAGGCTTCTTGCTTTCTAGTTTGATGTTTATGAATATTTCAGTAAAGACAGGGTGGAAAAGGATAGCAACACTGAGCAATTTTTTAGTACCGTATCCATGAGGAGCCATAGGTAAAAAGAGGTGACAGAAACTATGATTCTAAAGCCTAAGCAATATTCCCAAGGTGAGAAATCTAGTAAGAAGTTGAATTGGGATATCAGCTACTGTCTGCTTGACTTCAAAGCACAGGTTGTTAACTACAATCTACCTTGTGTCTGAAAATGATAATATTAATAATCTGAAATGGAAAGGATAACTAATAGCGATGTTCATTCATTATGTTTATAGGAAAATGAAAAGTGATGTTTATGGCTTTTCTTTGAGAGGAGAATAAGAATTAAAAAACTGTACTTATTGATAGGAATTTATGAAATATGATCTAAGTAAAAGACAAGTAAAAAGTATGAAATAATATGAAAATTTGTGGTGTCTTTTTACAAGCCCCTTCTCTAGGGTCTTGTGTCATTATCACCCTTAGCTGAAAATAATCTCAACTCTGAATTCCCACAACCCCTTTGAAGAATCTTTTGTGTGATTAAGACTGCTGGCTGGGCACAGTGGCTCATGCCTGTAACCCCAGCACTTTGGCAGGCCGAGGCCAGTGGATCACTTGAGCTCAGGAGTTTGAGACCAACCTGGTGAACATGGCAAAACCTCGTCTCTACTAAAAATACAAAAACTAGCCAGGCATGGTGTTTCATGCCTGTAATTCCAGCTACTTGGGAGGCTGAGGCACAAGAATCACTTGAACCTGGGAGGCAGAGGTTGTAGTGAGCCAAGATTGCAACACTGCATTCCAACCTGGGTGATGGAGTGAGACTCTGTCTCACAAAATAAATAAATATAAATAAATAAACAACCCGGCTGCCTCAGCGTATTTGCACTTGCTGCTGCCTCTGCCTAGAACTTTTTTTTCCCAAAAACCTCTTGGATCATTGGCTCCCTTCATGGATGCATATGCTCAAATGTCCCTTATCAGACAGACCTAGCTAGAGCTTTCCTTATCACTTTGTACAAAATGGCCATGTGCCCCTTATTACTCTTATCTATTGTCTTACTTTTTTTTTCTTCAAAGCACTTCCCACTACCAGACATATTTAACATTTTGTGTATTGACTGCTTCCCAAACTCAGATACAAATTCTCTAAGAACACAGAATTTCTTTTGTTTACTGTAGTCTCCTGAAAATCTAGAATAACACCTGGCACATAGTTAGATGCTCAAAACATATTTGTTAAATAAATGAATGAACAAAGAATTAATGAATGTGGCCCTTCATACTTTGTATACTTGTTGATTATATGACAGTCTTACATCACGTGGGGAACTGAACTTTCTGAGGGCAAGGTCTGTGTCTGATTCACTTTCAAATCTCTCTAGGTCCTAATATGGTACTTAAAATTGATTAAGAATTTACATAATTTAATAAACAAGTGTCTCATTTGTGGCCTAACAACTCTATACAATAGATTGGTATTCTTATTCCTATCTGTCTTAGATTAGGCTGCTACAACAGAATAGCATAGACTGGGTGGTTTAACCAACAGACATTGATTTCTCACATTTGTGGAGGATGGGAAGTTCAGGAACAACGTGGCAGCCAATTCAGTTCCTGGTGAAGACCCTCTTCCTGACTTGCAGATGACTGCCTTCTCGCTGTATCCTCATATGGTGGAAAGAATGACAGCTCTGGCCTGCTTCTTATAAGGGCACTCATCTCATTATAAGGGGCCCACCGTTGTGACTTCATCTAACCCTAATTACCTCCTAAAGGTTCTACACCCAAATACAATCACACTGTGGTTAAGGCTTCAATATAAGAATTTTGGGGAGACTCAGACTTCATTCCATCATATCATTTTACAGACGAGAAACCATAACTCAGGGAAGTTTAATAATTTTCCCAAAGTCAGAGATCCTGGAGGAGTCAGAGCTCAAGCCTAGTTCTTACCACAAGCCCATGATTCTCTCTCTCTCTCTCTCTTTTTTTTTTTTGAGGCGGAGTCTCACTCTGTCGCCCAGGCTGGAGTGCAGTGGCCGGATCTCGGCTCACTGCAAGCTCTGCCTTCTGGGTTCATGCCATTCTCCTGCCTCAGCCTCCCAAGTAGCTGGGACTACAGGCGCCCGCCACCTCGCCCGGCTGGTTTTTTGTATTTTTTAGTAGAGACAGGGGTTCACCGTGTTAGCCAGGATGGTCTCGATCTCCTGACCTTGTGATCCACCCACCTCAGCCTCCCAAAGTGCTGGGATTACAGGCATGAGTGACCGTGCCCAGCCGATTCTCTCTTTTAAGGGCACTGCCTCTCCTGGTGTTATAGCCCATAAATAACTACTGACACAGGGTTGAATAAATAGGCCCATTTGCACAAGCAGGACTCCATTTACATAAGCAGTACAAAAGAGGCAGGACTCCTCAGAAACACACAAAGCCTTTCACAATGTCAACATGAAGGTAAATTTCTACTTTCATCTTTAGGGTTTTTAAGTTTCTCTTTTTTAAATTAGACATGGTTTTTAAAGTTTACTCTGTACTGGGGACTCTTACCTTCACTCTGTTACCCTCCTCCTTCAAGTTGAAGGAATGGAGGCTCTGTGAGAAAGAATAGCACAAGTGGGCCACACAGCAACTAAAATGAGACATAATTTGAATTCAGGCCAGGCTATCTCTTTTTTTGTACCCACAAGAAAGCCCAGTTCTTAGTATGGTCATTGAGAAACTATTGTGTGCTCTTATATTTAATCTGCCTGCTCCAGACCACATGGGTCAGAATAGCATCCTCTTCTCCCACAGAAGTGGAAAACACATAAACATGGAAAACTTACAGCCTCATTCATTCATTCTTCTCTCCTAAGTTAAAAATAGCAATCCATATATATACACGTGTGTGTGTGCGTGTATATGGTGTGTGTATGTTTTTTAAGTCCTTAAAGGCCATATGTTTTTCCTGGATTTGATGAGTTCTTTAATCCCCAAATATTTCTGTAATTTGTCATTAAGTCTCAGAACTCCTAGAACGTTCATATGAATTCAATCCAAATTCCAAACATAATGAGATTTATCCACTTCTAATCTCTGTATCTATTTTTAACTGAAATATCTTATTTATTTTCAAGACAGAACACTTTGCCATAATATGCCACTGCAGCACATTCGAAATCCTCCTAGATCAGAGTATAGGACAGAATAGGAGGATACATCTTAACCAGAAACCTGCCTTGTCTTTTATTTCTTAAGTTGATCTACAGAATGACAGAACTGCATGGTTTAGACATTATATAGATGAATTCAAACTCAAAGCTGTGTTTAAATTTGTATGCTCGTCAATGCAGGATTATGCTTCATAATTTGTAGTCCCTTTCTGTCTTTGTTCTACCCCACCCCAGGCCAAAGCAAAACAAGTCAGAACAAACCAAAAAAGAAAAAAAAATCTGCTTTACTTGATGAAAATAATAAACGTGGAGCATTCTTTAAATTCATATGATAATCATTTTTTTTCCTGGCACCCACTATATATAAAAAATTTGCATGTATTAATATCTAGTGTGACACACAGTGAGAAGCTTCAGAGGAGTCCCTTCAGGAGGCCTGGCATTAATAATGGCAGTAATACCATCACCGTTTGTCACTTCTTTCCTGGAAATGGACTTGTCTCTTAAGGTTGGCTGGGGAAGAGAAGAAATTCTGGACAGACACCACTCAAATGTCCACCATAGTTTTAGCATCTACAGTATAAAGGATTTGGACTGAGAATTCTAAGGACCATTTAAGCTCTAATATTCTCTGATGATCTGATTTTCCCCCTATTAATACACCGTTTTGCTAAATCCAATTGTGTTATTTTTCCTTTTCAGAAACCAAAACTACTTTACATGGAGTAGGCTATGTAATATGATTTCCCTGTCAGCAAAATAAAATAGTTGATTTTTGAGGTTTAAAATTGATTCACAGCAAATCAGTGCTAGAAAAATGGATTCAGTTACTTTCTTCTTTGGCCTCTAATTCTGGACTCACAAGCCACAGAGTATATCACACAGACTGTTAGTTGTCCATCTTATTTCTAACTCGCTTCAGAAATGGTCTGGGTCTGTGCTAGAGCACTGAAGAAAAATACAGGCACATCACATTTCCAGGAATCCAGAGTTGCTGTGAAATAAATGTTTTCAAACTTTAAAATGTACTAAGGCAGCTTGTTACTTGAAGTATTGATAGAGCAAATGATCCTTTTCTTTAGCAGATAATCACTCTGCTGGCTTTTTAATTTGGCAAGTCTAAATTTTCCTCAGTTGGATTTAAAGCAGATTATACTTGTGAGTAAATAGAGTGTTAAGTTGAGGAGAGTGATAAAATTCCTGGTGAACTGTCCATGGCTTGTATTTGGTCCCCACAGTAGCAGTGCCATGGGAATTTCTCATCAGCATTAAGTTTAGAAGTTTGGACTCCTGAATATGACATTACTCATCTTAAGAGTACCTATTTATTGCACATTTGTCAGAGGCTACTTTCAGAGGGTTATCACTGCGATACTTAAGCAAGCTTTACAGAAACTTTTTAAAATTTAATTTTATCTTTAATTAACGAATAACAGCTGTATATATTTATGGGAAACAATGTGATATTATGATACATGTATACATTGTGTAATGATTAAATTAGGCTAATTAGCATCACCATCACCTCACATACTTATAACTTTATGGTGAGAACATTTAAAATCTACTCTTTTAGCAATTTTGAACCATACATTACTATTAACTACGGTCACCATACTGTGCAATAGATCACTAGAATTTATTATTTCTAACTGAACTTTGTACCCTTTGACAATCATATCTCCTTTCCTGTCTGTCCTCTAACCCCCATATTCCAGTAATCACAATTTTATTCTCCACTTCTATGAGTTTGACTTTTTCTTCTTCTTTTTCTTTCTTTTTTTTTTTTTTTTTTTTTTTTTTTTTGAGACTGAGTCTCACTCTAGTGCCCAGGCTGGAGTGCAGTGGTGCGATCTTGGCTCACTGGAACCTCCACCTCCTGAGTTCAAGCGATTCTCCTGCCTCAGCCACCCGAGTAGCTGGGATTATAGGTGCCTGCCACCGCGCCAAGCTGATTTTTGCATTTTTAGTAGAGATGGGGTTTCACCATGTTGGCCAGGCTGGTCTCGAACTCCTGACCTCAAATGATCCATTTGCCTCGGCCTCCCAAAGTGCTGGGATTACAGGTGTGAGCCACCGCGCCTGGCCGAGTTTTATAGATTCCTCATATAAGTGAATTTTTATAGTGAACTTTTATAGATTCCTCATATAAGTGAATTCATGTGATATTTGCTTTTCTGTGCCTGGCTTATTTCACTTAGCATAGTATCCTGTAGATTCATCTGTATTGTCACAAGTGACAGGATTTCCTTCTTTTTAAAGACTGAGTAGTATTCCATTGTATATTCACACCACATTTTCTTTATCCATTCATGCTGATGGGCATGGCAGTTGCTTCAATACCTTGGCTATTGTGAATAGTGCTGCAATAAACATGAGAATGCAGGTATCTCTTTGACATATTAATTTCATTTCTTTTGCATCTATGTATAGAAGTGGGATTGCTGGATCATACGATAATTCTATTGCTAGTTTTTTGAGGAACCTTCATATTGTTTTCCAAAATGGCTGTATCAATTTATATTCTGACCAACAGTCCAGAAAGGTTCTCTTTCTCCACATCCTAACCAACACTTGTTTTCTCTCATTTTTTTAAGTCTTGAGAATATTTATTCTTTTTTAAAAATGTTTTTAATTTCAATAGCTTTAGGGGTACAAGTGGATTTTAGTTACATGAATGAATCGTATAGTGGTGAAGTCTGGGATTTTAGTGCACCTGTCACCCCAAATAATTTGCATTGTACCCAATAGGTAGTTTTTCATCCCTCATCCCTTCTGAGTCTCCGATGTTCATTGTACCACTCTGTTTGCTTTTGCATACCCACAGCTTAGCTTCCACTTATGAGTGACAATATGCGGTATTTGGTTTTTGATTCCCGAGATATTTTGCTTAGAATAATGGTCTCTGCTTCATCCATGTTGCTTCAAAAGACATTATTTTGTTAGCAGATTTCATTCTTAATATAAATAAAAATAAGATGTAGAAAATAATCACTTTTAAAAAGGATGGTTGCAAAAAATTAAGATTTAGTCACGTACACAGAATTGTTTCTGAAGTAGACACAGATGCCTGTTTCTCTTCTCCATGTGCATTCTGCACTTCTAAGCCCTCATTTATTGTAACTGACCCAGGACTAGGTGAAATAAGGTGCTCTGAGTGAGAAACTAATTTGGGGATGCCACAAAGGAGCCATTTTACAGTGGCACTGAATCTGATAAAAGTTTAACCTCCAGCTTTTCCTGAGAAACACTGAATTTTATGAAAATTCCCAGTTTCTGCAACCTTAAAGGCACAGCCAGCAGTGCAGGGCCGTCATCAGCATGACTTCACTTCAGCTGATGTGGGGGCTTTCTGAGCCAGTGCAAGCCACAGCAAATCCTGACATTGCCTCACTCTGCTAAGAAGCCAATTTTGTAAACTTCCCTCTCTTTACAGAGGACTCTGGCTGTTCACCCTCAGCAACTTGTGATCTCATACAAACCCCTCTGCCATCTGTTGCTTAGTCTCCCTGAAGCTATTTATAGCTCATGTTCTGTCCTCCTCACGTCTACCTTTTTTTTGTTGTTGTTCTAATTTCATAAATTGAGTTTCATGTCCCAACCTGTGGCTTGCTTTAATTGCTCCTTTTCACCATTCCCCATGTTTATCTATAATTTAAAGTGGTTAGAGAAAAGTTTTGTGCACAATGTCTGTAGGCAAAGCACTGTGGAACATCTGAAATTGAACCAGGCTCAGCCCAAACCTTCATGAAGTTTCAGTTTATAGGAAAGCTGAAATTATATATATATAATATCTATATTATAAGAACATGAGAGAAGAAAGTGTTAGATCTCAGTAGCAAGTTCCAAAGAAAATGACATTTTTGATTCATCCTTAAAGTGATCTTTCTGGTTTTTAATTTTATAATAAATAATATATTCGATTTTTCGGACATGACAGCCCCAGGGAGTGGGTCTGTACCAAATGGAATGGCAGTTGCTCTAACATTGCATGTGTGGGAGGAGGAAGAAAGGGAAATAACCACAACTTAAAAAAAAAAAAAAAAAAAAAAAAAAACAAGAAAACAAAAACAAAAGTCCTGGGTAACTTCTAGCATCTGTTCCACTCCCACATTAATACAATTGGCCTGGGAATTCTGAGTAAAAGGAAGACAGGAAACAAGGCGGGGGGGGGGGGGGGGGGGGGGGGGGGGGGGGGGGGGGGAATAAGAGAGGGAGAAGACAAAGCAGGGAAAGAAAAACCATAGAAAGCCCAATGGCTGACCTCTCTTTCCCTCAAAACCAGGAAGAAGCCCAGCATGGAAGTGGAGCCCTGGCTACATTCATCACCCAGAGGAACACCTTGTAGGTCAGCGCCCAAGGGAAAAAGAGAGGAGGGAAGCGAGGTGGGCAGGATGTCTGTGAAGCACACTTAACAGAGATGGGGAAGGATGAGAGACAACACGAGAAACATGAAGGTGAATTTGTATACACATGGAAAGACAGTACCGAAGAGCATTTGAACACAAAAACAATGTCCTACACTTCACCATTTTTAAAAAAGAAAGATTTCTTTTCCATCCCTATCCTATGCTAAACTTAGTTCCTTTTTTTTCTTTTCTTTTTCTTTTTTTGGTGTTATTGCTTGAGAAAGGCCAGCAATGTCATTGAGAAAGTCTGGAAAGGATACACTTGTACCCAAAGGATGCTCAGAGCTTGTGCTGACCCTAGACCAAGCAATGCCAGTGCCACTTTGGAACTTGTCTGCCTGTCACCTCCTCCATCTGCAAAAACCCTGGCATTGTTTATGGCCTGAGATTTTCCCTCGAGGGAAATATATTTCAGTGTCTGGTTGGACTTCTGTGATGGAATCACAGAAGACAGATCAAACTCACATATGGATTGCTGCAGATCTGGATCCACAAACGCTGAAGGCATGCTATTTCCCAGCACAACAAAGGAGTCAGACACTCTGGGCCTCCAGGCTTACAAACACCTAGAGAAATTCCTCTGTCCTTGAGATGCCAACCAAGGCTCCTGGGACTCATGACCCATCATGGGATTGTGATACCAGCCAAGGCTCCTAGGACTCGTAACTCATCATAGCATTGTGTGACATCAAAGCAGGCCCCACTGGAGCACTATGGGGAAGTATGCTGGGTCCCGTGGCATTCAGGAAGGGCATCGAGTTGGAGTGAGAAGTGGCTAGGTTATTCCCATTGAGCTAGAGGGTTGTCATTGGAATCACAGAGTCTGGGTCTAAAATTTGAAGGTTTTATGTATTATTAATGCCAATTCCTGGGATGTTTTTTATTACTGATAAGTTGGGTGAGGGAGTTGGAGGGGCGTTTTCATTTGAGTTAACCACTAGCTTCATGGTATCATGATATAATCTGGTGGAACTAGACATTGCAAAGTTGGACACTCAAGATATCAAAATGTATATTCAAAATATCAATCATCAAATAATCTGCAGAAGTCTTCTGTCTAGTACAACTTACCTCCAGAGCCTAGCCTTTCCTAAACCTGCTCACTTCAAGATGGTGCAGTTTAATGGAAGCAGCAGCATCAGGATCTGCCACTAGGCCCACCAGGTATGATGGAACCTGGGGAAACTTGAGGTTTCCCAGGGCAAGTCCCACATTGTGGACTGGACTATGTAGAGTGGGAGATTTCAGAGAGTTCACATCAAGAGAATACGCCTGGCTGCATGCCACAGATTTATTCAAGGGCCCCTGCTTCAGGCCGTGTTAAACTGCAGAAGCTGTGTTGAGGCTAATGGGGTTTCTGGAAGGGTTGAAAGGTAGTGGTGGTGATGATTGAGCTGTTAGTCCTTTTATTGGGTCTGATTGGTTTGCTAAGATTCTGCCAACCGCTGTTGCTGTTTGGACCCCAAGATATGGGAAAGAATGACCTGATTCCCATGTCATCTTCCTGCTGAGGGTGCTCACCACATGGCAGGGGTACTGTCTTCTGCTGAGCAGGCAGCACAGCTGAGCTACCTGACTGTAATTCACCATCTCCCAGGGCACACCCAGCCTCTCATCTTTTGAGGTATCATCTGAGAGTTAGATCCCACGTCTGATATTTAGATGGACATTTTATTTCATGACAGGAAGAACCATCCCATCCCAAACTCAAATTCCCAACCAGAGCCCATCTGTGGGACAGTGCTTTGGAAATGTCTTCCCTGGTAGGACTGAGAGGTGTCTCAACTGGTCAAGGGAAAATGGGAATATTCACCAAGAGCCTGGGATCATCCTAGTCACCCCTATGCTGGGCCTTATGTCAGCTGTGCTTATCCCAAGGGGAAGATCTCACTGTTTCTCTGCCAGCTGCTATTAAAACATCTCTGAAAACAATCTTTGGGGATTTGGGGAGTGTACCCCAAGAACACCGAAGACCTCTTTGCCAAGAGAGAAGTTTCCATCATCTGGAATTTTGGGCACATTGTCTGGCAAACTGACTCCAGACAATGGATTGGATGCAGGGTTGGAGGCAATTGGCCTTTACATTTCAGAGCCTAACATTCCTGAAAGTCTAGAAAGACACATACGGCCCTGGTTGGCTGGAGCTGGGGGCTGTTGTGGGAAAAGTTTTGGATCATTCCAAAGGCAGATATCTGTGTGTTCAGGGTTTTGCTTCTCTCTATCTTGCTGCTAGGAATTTTCTGGATTTGGAAAGAGGCATCAGTTTCAACCTGACCTTTCAATACAACTTCTGCAGCTTGAAAGCACATGCACCACTTGGGCTGATGTCTTCCAAGAAGGTGTGGACTCTATGTAGTAGTCTGGCTATGGGAAGGTATGGAAGAGCTGTGGGCCACAGAATTTGGGGGCCCACCAAGTGTGTTGTGTGCTGGGAATCCTGGAACTTTATGTGGTCAGCAGAATGACATTATTTAGAATTACATTATTTGGAAACCAGGTGGGGCTTTCCCAATAGGAACATCGCTGTAAGGGCAGAACCCATCCCCTTTGACTTTGACTTAGGGCTTTCACTCTCTTTCTTGATGGAGAGTCCTTCACTTTAATGTGACAGGAATGCACTGACAGAGCTCCTGAGCTTGCATCACACACAAGAGCAAGCTCTCAGGGTTGTTCTCAGACTCAGCAGCTGAGGCAGTGGCAGTGGTTCATTGCTTACTGGCTGCATGCCTTTATGCTGGCCAACAGTATGCCTTGTTCTTCTTTGTTGATCTCTGCTACAGAATTTAGTCTTGGAGCTTCAGCATTCTCTGGATATAGCTCCTGCTGCCAAAGAAAAATCTCTCATCTCTAGCACAAATGATATGACCAGGGCTACCCCATGGCAGTGCTTATCCTGGAGCTGAGGAATCTAGGAACCATGTTCTCAAAGGCAACCTTCATCTTGAAGGACACTCAAACTTGTTGTTTTTTCTGCATTGAGATACAGAAGAATTTACTAACAATGACTTCTGCGTCTCAAACATAAATGAATTTTTAGGTCAAAATCAAACTGATACCAGCTAGTTCCACATTCATTTTTTGAAGGCAGGGTGGAAACTGGAAGAGGAGAGTAGGGGCAAGGGGTACTTTGGTCCAGGTTCAGGCCCAACTGCATCCCTCTCCTCTCTGTCTCACTGCAGCTCTTAAAGTTTTGTAACCCATGGAAGGGATCAGGTAAACTAAGCATATGGGAAATAAGCTTGGCGAAGCAGATTGGGACAAAATTTAGGAGAGCCTTAAATACTACATTATAAATGTGGGGTTTTGTTTTTTGGTTGGGAGTAGGAAGCTACTAAGATTTCTGCGCATGGGGGTAACACGATTATGACTTAGCTTTAGAATGATTCATTCTCTCATTATTGTTTAGAGGAAAAAGAATCAAGGTGCTTTCAGATGCAAGGAACAGAACACCAAATCAAGATGGCTTAGATGATAGAGATTTATTGTTACATATAACAAGAAGTCTTAAAGCTGTAGAGAGAGAATTGGCTGTCTCTGTCACAAAGCCAAGAGATTGGCAGACTGTGTCATGAGAGGACATGTAAACTTTTTAAAAAGTGATCAAAAGTAGTAATTTAGGGAATGTCAAGGAGGAAAGTTAGAAAGCAGAAAAATAAAAAGTAAATTCCTTATTACCTAAGTTTTTACCACATCTAGTTTAGCATAAAAGCTCACCTCTACCTCTGTAAATGATTACTTTTTTAGATGAAAATAATTCAATATGAACACTCAATCTCTCAGGAATATTACATTCTCATTTCAGAAAAGCAACTTAGCCAAGCGTAAAGATAACTAAAATAGTTCTTTCTCTATAGATGAGACCTTTGATCCATTTCAAAATAATTTTATTTACTGCTACCAAATGTAATTATTCATCCCTAGCGACACACTTGCCATCTTATGAGAAGTTTACACATTCATATAGGGAGCAGTCACTGAAATCTATAAAGAAACTCAGCAACCCACTATTAGAAGGAAAGGTGCTGTCTTCAGATTTTACTTATGCATGTATGTATTTTTAATATTTTTAAGAGACAGGGTCTCACTCTGTTACCCAGGCTGGAATGTAGTGGTGTGCTAACAGCTCACTGTAGCCTCAACCTCCTGGGCTCAAGCAATCTTCCTTCCTCAGCCTCTCAAGTAACTGGGGGATATATTAATCCATTTTCATGGTGCTGATAAAGATACATCCAAGACTGAGAAATTTACAAAAGAAAGAATTTAATTGGACTTGGAGTTCCACATGGATGGGGAAGCCTCACAATCATGGTGGAAGGCAAGGAGGAGCAAGTCACATCTTACATGCATGGCAACAGACAAAGAGAGAGAACTTGTACGGGAGAACTTCTCACTTTAAAACCATCAGATCTTGTG
This sequence comes from Piliocolobus tephrosceles, assembly GCF_002776525.5. NCBI lineage: Eukaryota > Metazoa > Chordata > Mammalia > Primates > Cercopithecidae > Piliocolobus > Piliocolobus tephrosceles. Next base: position 51,397,638 of record NC_045437.1, read on the forward strand.
GGACTTATTCACTATCATGAGAACAGTATGGGAAAGACTTGCCCCCATGTTTCAGTTACCTCCCACTGGGTCCCTCCCACAACACATGGGAATTCAAGATGAGATTTGGGTGGGGACACAGCCAAACTATATCAGGGGACTATAAGCATGTACAACCACCCTGGCTAATTTATTTCTTTTTTCACTTCTGTAGAGATGGAGTCTATGTTGCTCAGCCTGGTCTTGAACTATTGGCCTCAAGCGAACCTCCTACCTCAACCTCTCAAAGTGCTAGGATTCAAGGTATGAGCCACTGTGCCCAGCTCCAGACTTTCTATAGTTGTCTGTGACCAGGCCAGGTGCTCACAAAGAGTTTCAGATATGAACACCTATGTCCAGAGATCCTCTTCATGTCTTGGCAGAGCATCATCTAGGACCTTAAACCAATCACCAAGAGATTATATTTTACACAGCAGGATAGAGGGATGTGGACTTGGAATTTATAAATAAAAAGGTGATTTGCCATCCTTAGCTTTAGACCTAGCCTATAAATGCATCACCTTTCCCACTCTTCTGGGCATTTGCAAGGTTCATGTGGCAACACCTAGTCAGGGCAGGCATCACTGAGTGCTCTGCCATCTAATTGCTTTTCTCACCAATAAACCAAAATGACCCAGGCACAGGACATGGATACTAATGATTCTTTAGAAAAACAAAAGGAGGTGATGAACCTTTGCGAGGATGATGAAGTACATGTCAGGCAGCCTGCCCTCAAAGATCGATCATACCACCCACACCTCAGGACTCAACTTGCCCTTGGTGAGATGTGCTTTTATCACAGAAACTAATGAAAACTCTCTATCTTAAATTAAACAGTGCTACATTTTGTAAAATCATACCAGTGCTTTTAATTTAAAAAGACCAACTGCATAATTTTTTAAAATTGGTCACCCAGATACTATATGGTTTTTGAGTGGATTAGAATGAAGGAAAGAAGTAAACACATATGGATGTATAGCTGTAGATATAGGGAGTTAATATGTATTGAACACGCTACATGTGCCAATATATTTCCACATGTGAACTCAATTATACATCACGTGGTAGGTACTATTATCATTGTATCTTTTTTATAGATGAGAAACAAAAGACATGATAGGTGGGTTGCAATGGGTTCCAAAATGAAAGTAACAAGTGAAATGTAATCAATTACATTTGCTTATTTCTATTTTATTCACATTTATTTCATCTTTTTTCTCTTTTTCCTCCCAGCTCACAAACAAGAGTTTTGAACCTGGGCAGGCTGAGCAGTGATCTTGAGGACTGAAAGGGAGAAGTGCTGTCAATTAATAAGACATCGAACACCTCATACTCTTCTGGAACAATGTGTCCACAGACATTTGCCTGAGAGGAGGAGGTGGCTGGTGGGGAGCCCTATGGTTGCTCTCCCATGTCTTCACTCTTAGCAATTACAACATGCACAAGATTCAATGCGTTCAATAATTAGTTCTCAGCATCTTGTGAACTGGCAATCTATTTCCAGAATGATTTAGTGCAATTTCCTCTGAAGTCCATGCTAAAAGAGGAAATAATTAGGCTCAGAAGCATTTAACTTAAAACCTGTGTTTCTACTTATCTAAAATGACTGTGCTAATTAGGCCTCTCATAAATTTATCTGGCACACTTCACTCTAAAACCTCCAGTTTTTACCTCATGTGTTTCCCTGGGATCTAGAATGGTGCTGGAAAACCCCTGAGATGGGAGCCTCTTAGTCTGGACTCCCAGGAGGAAGAGTAATTCACTTAAGGTTACAACATTCTTATATAGACATATTCAAACGTGATTACGTTATTTTTTTTTTTTTTTTTTTTTTTTTGCTAACTGCATATTCAAGTCAACCTGCTAGGGGTAAAAAAAAAGTTGACCTAAACAGGGCTACACACAGTGTGGTCCAGAGACTTGGTGATAGTGTGTGAATTGTTACCAGTTCACAGAGCTGTAAGTATTACAAAACTTGGGAGTAGGCCCTTAGAAATTTTATAAGAATTTGAGTAATGTAATTTTTTAATGTCCATTAAATCTAATAATTAAAAGAGATAGGGGTTTATATGTTCTATTTCATTTTTTCCATTTTATTTTTTATCATAATTCATCTCTACCAGTTGGTTTCTTTTTCCTGTTTATGGATTACATTTCATGATTCTTTGCAGACGTGGTAATTTTTTATTAGATTCTAGAGAGCAGGCATTTTTGGTAGTTGGGTGCTGGATTTTGCTGTATTCTTTTATGTAGTGGTGGACTTTGTTGTGGCTTGCAGTTATGGTACAAAGGATTAATTTGGTCCCCTGGAGGTGTGCTTTCAGGCTGTCTCCACACAGCAAGCTGAGGCAATACTAGGGCTCATCTTGTTTATTCTTCATTTGTCTTAGTTCATTTGTGTAGCTGTAACAGAAATACCACAGACTAAGTAATTTATAAGAATAGGAGTTTAGTCCAGGGCAAAAAGGATGAAAATTCCAAAAACCAGAACACCTCTTCTCCTCAAAAAAAATCACAGCTCCTTGACAGCAAGGGAAAAATTCTGGATGGAGAATGAGTTTGACAAATTGACAGAAGTAGGCTTCAGAAGGTGTTCGATAACAAACTCCTCTGAGCTAAAGGAGCATGTTCTAACCCAATGCAAGGAAGCTAAGAACCTTGAGAAAAAGGTTAGAAGAATTGCTAACAAGAAGAATCAGTTGAGAGAAGAACATAAATAATCTGATGGAGCTGAAAAACACAGCACAAGAACTTCGTGAAGCATACACAAGTATCGATAGCCAAATCGATTAAGCAGAAGAAAGGATATCAGAGATTGAAGATAGACTTAATGAAATAAAACGTGGAGACAAGATTAGAGAAAAAAGAATGAAAAGAAGCAAATAAAGTCTCCAAGAAATATGGGACTATGTGAAAAGACCAAACCTATGTTCGATTGGTGTACCTGAAAGTGATGGGGAGAATGGAACCAAGTTGGAAAACACTCTGCAGGATATTATCCAGGAGAACTTCCCCAACCTAAGAAGATAGGCCAACATTCAAATTCAGAAAATACAGAGACCACTCCTAAGATACTCCTTGAGAAGAGCAACCCCATGACACATAATCATCAGATTTACCAAGGTTGAAATGAAGGAAAAAATGTTAAGCGCAGCCAGAAAGAAAGGTCAGGTTACCCACAAAGGGAAGCCCATCAGACTAACAGCGGATCTCTCTGCAGAAACCCTACAAGCCAGAAGAGAGTGGGGGCCAATATTCAACATTATTAAAGAAAAGAATTTTCAATCCAGAATTTCATATCCAGCCAAACTAAGCTTCATAAACGAAGGAGAAATAAAATCCTTTACAGACAAGCAAATGCGAGAGATTTTGTCACCACCAGGCCTGCCTTACAAGAGCTCCTGAAGGAAGCACATGGAAAGGAACAACTGGTACCAGCCACCACAAAAACATACCAAATTGTAAAGACCATCAACACTATGAAGAAACTGCATCAACTAATGGACAAAATAACCAGCTAGCATCATAATGACAGGATCAAATTCACACATAACAATATTAACCTTAAATATAAATGGGCTAAATGCCCCAATTAAAAGACACAGACTGGCAAATTGGATAAAGAGTCAAGACCCATCTCTGTGCTGTATTCAGAGACCCATCTCAAGTGCAAAGACACAAAAGACACACATAAGCTCAAAATAAAGAGATGGAGGAATATTTACCAAGCAAATGGGAAGGAAAAAAAAAAAGCAGGGGTTGCAACTTAGTCTCTGATAAAACAGACTTTAAACTAACAAAGATCAAAAAAGACAAAGAAGGGCAATACATAATGGTAAGGGGATCAACGCAACAAGAAGGGCTAACTATCCTAAATATATATGCACCCCATACAGAAGCACCCAGATTCATAAAGCAAGTCCTTAGAGACTACAAAGAGACTTAGATTCCCACTCAATAATAGTGGGAGGCTTTAACACTTCACTGTCAATATTAGATCAACGAGACAGAAAATTAACAAGGATATTCAGGACTTGAACTCAGCTCTGAACCAAGTGGACCTAATAGACATCCACAGAACTCTCCACCCCAAATCAACAGAATATACATTCTTCTCAGCACCACATCGCACTTATTCTAAAACCAACCACATAATTGGAAGCAAAACACTCCTCAGTAAATGCAAAAGAACAGAAATCATAACAAACAGTCTCTTAGACCATGGTGCAATCAAATTAGAACTCAGGATTAAGAAACTCACTCAAAACCGCATAAATACATGGAAACTGAACAACTTGCTCTTAAATGACTACTGGGTAAATAACAAAATTAAGGCAGAAATAAATAAGTTCTTTGAAACCAATAGGAACAAAGACTCAATGTACAAGAATCTCTGGGACACAGCTAAAGCAGTGTTTAGAGGGAAATTTGTAGCACTAAATGCCCAAAGGAGAAAGCAGGAAAGATCTAAAATCAACACCCTAACAACACAATTAAAAGAACTAGAGAAGCAAGAGCAAACAAATTCAAATTACAGAAGAAGACAAGACATAACTAAGATCAGAGCAGAATTGAAGGAGATAGAGATATGAAAAACCCTTCAAAAAATCAATGAATCCAGGAGCTGGTTTTTTGAAAAGATTAACAAAATAGACCACTATCCAGGCTAATAAAGAAGAAAAGAGACAAGAATCAAATAAACACAATAAAAAAAGATAAAGAGGATATCACCACTGATGCCACCGAAATACAAACTACCATCAGAATACTGTAAATGCCTCTATGCAAATAAACTAGAAAATCTAGAAGAAATGGATAAATTCCTGGATACATACACCCTCCTAAGTCTAAACTGGAAAGAAGTCAAATCTCTGAATAGACCAATAACAAGTTCTGAAATTGAGGCAGTAATTAACAGCCTACCAACCAAACAAAGCCCAGGACCAGATGGATTCACAGTCGAATTCTACCAGAGGTACAAAGAGGAGCTGGTACTATTCCTTCTGAAACTATTCCAAACAACAGAAAAAAAAGGACTCCTCCCTAACTCATTTTATGAGGCTAGCATCATCCTGATACCAAAACCTAGCAGACACAACAACAACAAAAAAATTTCAGGCCAATATCACTGATGAACATTGATGCGAAACTCCTCAATAAAATAGTGGCAAACCGAATCTAGCTGCACATCAAAAAGCTTATCCACCATGATCAAGTTGGCTTCATCCCTGAGATGCAAGGCTGGTTTAACGTACACAAAACAATAAACATAGTCCATCACATAAAAAGAACCAATCACAAAAACCACACGATTATCTCAATGGATGCAGAAAAGGCCTTCAACAAAATTCAATGCCCCTTCATGCTAAAAACTCTCAATAATCTAAGTATTGATGGAACGTATCTCAAAATAATAAGAGCTATTTATGACAAACCCATAGCCAATATCAATACTAAATGGGCAAAAGCTAGGGAAGCATTCCCTTTGACAACCAGCACAAGACAAGGATGCCCTCTCCACCACTCCTATTCAACATAGTATTCAAAGTTCTGGGGAGGGCAATCAGGCAAGAGAAAGAAATAAAGGGTATTTAGACAGGAAGAGAGGAAGTCAAGTTGTCTCTGTTTGCAAATGACATGATTGTATATTTAGAAAACCCCATTGTCTCAGCCCAAAAATCTCTTTACGCTGATAAGCAACTTCAGGAAAGTCTCAGATACAAAATGAATGTGCAAAAATCACAAGCATTCCTATACACTAATAACAGAGAGCTAAATCATGAGTGAACTCCCATTCACAATGGCTACAAAGAGAAAAAAATATCTAGGAATACAACTTACAAGGGATGTGAAGGACTTCTTCAAGGAGAACTACAAGCCACTGCTCAAGGAAATAAGAGAGGTCACAAACAAATGGAAAAACATTCCATGCTGATGGATAGGAAGAATCAGTATTGTGAAAATGGCCATACTACCCAAAGTAATTCATAGATTCAATGCTGTCTCCATCAAGCTACCATTGACTTGCTTCACAGAATTAGAAAAAACTACTTTAAACTTCATATGGAACCAAAAAAGAGCCCGTATAGCCAAGACAATTCTAAGCAAAAAGAACAAAGCTGGAGGCATCATGCTACCTGACTTCAAACTATACTACAAGGCTACAGTAACCAAAACAGCATGGTACTGTTACCAAAACAGATATATAGACAAATGGAACAGAACAGAGGCCTCAAAAATAATGCCACATATCTACCAACACCTGATCTTTGACAAACCTGACAAAAACAAGCAATGGGGAAAGGATTCCCTATTTAATAAATGATGTTGAAAAAACTGGCTAGCCATTTGCAGAAAACTGAAACTGGACCCCTTCCTTACACCTCATACAAAAATTAACTCAAGATGAATTAAAAACTTAAATGTAAGACCTAAAACCATAAAAGCCCTAGAAGAAAACCTAAGCAATACCATTCAGGACATAGGCATGGGCAAAGACTTCATGACTAAAATACCAAAAGCAATAGCAACAAAGCCACAGTTGACAAATGGGATCTAATTAAACTAAAGAGCTTCTGTGCAGCAAAAAACTATCATCAGAGTGAATAGGCAACCTCCAGAATGGGAGAAAAATTTTGCAATCTATCCATCTGAGAAAGGGCTAATATCCAGAATCTACAAGGAACTTAAACAAATTTACAGGAAAAAACAAACAGCCCCATCAAAAAGTGGGCAAAGGATATGAACAGACACTTCTTAAAAGAAGACATTTATGTAGCCAAGAAATATATGAAAAAAAGCTCATTCTCACTGGTCGTCAGAGAAATGCAAATCAAAACCACAATGAGATACCATCTCATGCCAGTTAGAATGGCAATCAATCATTAAAAAGTCAGGAAACAACAGGTGCTGGAGAGAATGTGAAGAAATAGGAATGCTTTTACACTGTTGGTGGGAGTGTAAATTAGTTCAACCATTGTTGAAGACAGTGTGGCAATTCCTCAAGGATCTAGAACCAGAAACAACATTTGACACAGCAATCCCATTACTGGGTATATACCCAAAGAATTATAAATCATGCTGCTATAGAGACACATGCACACATATGTTTATTGCAGCACTGTTCACAATAGCAAAGACTTGGAACCAACCTAAATGTCTATCAATGATAGGTTGGATAAAAAATGTGGCACATATACCTTATGGAATACTACGCAGCCATAAAAAAGAATGAGTTCATGTCCTTTGCAGGGACATGGATGAAGCTGGACACCATCATTCTCAGCAAACTAACCCAAGAACAGAAAACCAAACACTGCATGTTCTCACTCATAAGTGGGAGTTGAACAATGAGAACTCATGGACACAGGAAGAGGAATATCACACACCAGGGCCTGTCAGGGGTGGTGGTGGGGTGCTAGGGGAGGGATAGCATTAGCAGAAATACCTAATGTAGATGATGGGTTGATGGGTGCAGCAAACCACCATGGGACGTGTATACCTATGTAACAAACCTGCATGTTCTGCACATGTATCCCAGAACTTAAAGTATAATAACAAAGAAAAAAGGAATAGAAATGTATTTTTTACAGTTCTGAAGGTTGGAAATTCTAAGATAAAGGCACCAGCATTTGGTGTCTGGTGAGGGCCTTCTTGCTGCATTCTCACATGGCAGAAGGCCAAAAGGGCAAAAAGGATGAATGCTGTATCCTCACAAGGCATAATAGATGCAAGGTAAGAAGGGCCTGGTTAGTTCTCTCCAGCCCTTTTATATGAAAAGTGATCCCATTTATAGGGGTTCTACCATCGTGACTTAATTGCCTCCCAAATACCTCATCTCTAAAAATTATCACATTGGAGTTTAAGTTCCAACATATGAATTTTGGATGAAAAATACATTCAATCCATGGCACCATCACTCTGAAGGGATCATACATATGCAGGGTTTTTTGTCCAGTATCTGAAAACCATTGTTTCATGTATTTTTCTGGTTTTCTGGTTGTTTAAGGTGGGAGACTGAATCAGTCTCTTTTACTTAATTGTGGCTAGAAGTAGACATTTTAGGACTTCATCCTGAAGTTTCTCATGTTGACATTCCAAAATTCACTGATAATAATATTACTATATTTTATTAAACTATCTATCTGCAAGGAAAGAGAAGTTAAAAAACAAGTCAAAACAAAACAAAAACCTGATTTTAAAAAATGAGCCAAGCATCTGAAGAAGATACATTCATCTCTTCTTATCTGCAGTTTTGCTTTCCACAGATTTAGTTACTCATGGTAAACCACAGTCCAAAATATTAAATAGAAAAATCCAGAAATAAGTAATTCATAAATTTAAAATTGTGTGCCATTCTGAGTGGAATGATGAAATCTTGTGGCATCCTGTTCCATCCCACCTCTGATATGAATCAACTCTTTTTCCAGCATATCCACACTGCACAAGCTACCAACCCATTAGTCATTTAGAGCCATTTCAGTGATCACAACTACTGTCACGTATTGCAGTACATGTGTTCACGTCACCATTATTTTTACTTAATAACGACCCCAAAGTGCAAGGGTAGTCATGCTGGCAATTGGGATATAACAAGGAGAAGTTATGAAGTGCTTCCATTAAGTAAAAAGGTGAAAGTTCTCAACTTAATTAGGAAAGAAAAAATGTATGTGGAGGTTGCTAAGATCTTGGTAAGAATGAATCTTCTATCCATGAAATTGTGAAGATGAAAAGAAGAAATTTGTGCTAGTTTTGCTGTCAGGCTTCAAACTGCAAAAGTCGTGGCCATGGTGCATAAGTGTTTAGTTAAGATGGAAAAGGCATTAAATTTGTGGGTAGATGACATGGACATCAGGGTTGATAGTATCTGAGATTTCAGGCACCCTGTAGAGGTCTTGGAACACATCCCTGCATATAAGGAGGACTACTGTATACAAATGGCTAATCAGCAAATGAAAGTACGCCAATATCACTAATTATTAGGAAAATGCAAATCAAATCCACAATGAGATATCACCTCACACTCATTAAGATGGCTATTATTCAAAAAAAAAAAAAAAAAAAACCAGCAAATAACAACTGTTGGTAGGGAAGTCGAGAAACAACTGTTGGTGGGAATGTAAGCTGGTGCAGCCGCTATGGAAAACAGTATTTCCTCAAAAAATTAAAAATAGGATTATACAGCATTTCCACTTCTGGCTATATACTCAAAAAATCTGAAAGCTGGGATTCAAACAGACATCGTACACTCACGTTCATAGCAGCATTATTTACAATAGCCAAAAGGTAGAAGCAACCCTTGTCCATCAATGCATAAATGGTTGAATAAAATGTGAATGAAATTGTATTCAGTCTTAAAAAGAAAGGAAATGATAACACATGAGATAACACGGCTGAACCTGGGGGACATTATGCTAAGTGAAATAAGCCAGTCTCAAAAGTACAAATACTGTATGATCCTATTTATGTGAAGTAGCTAGAACTGTTAGAGTTAGAAAGTAGAGTTAGAAAGTAGAATGGTGGGGCCAGGGTTTCGGGGGAAGGGAGAGCTGATGCTTAATGGGTACAGCTTCACGTTGGGATGATGAAAAAGTTCTAGAGTGAACAGTGGTAACAATTGTACAACAGTTTGAAGGTCCTTAATGCCACTGTACTGCATACTTAAAATGGGAAAAATAATACATTTTATGTTATATGTATTTTACCACAAAAAATTTTTAAAGAAAAAAAACTCATAAAATACAACTGAATATTCTCCACAGATAGTTGGATGATCACTGATTTTAAGGAGCTCAAGGTAGTAAAATATCTAAGTGAGGGGGAGATTGGTGAGGTTTCTGCCCAGGATTAAAGATGACAAACAATTAACTTTCAGGCCCCCAAAGCACCACCTAGCCAAGGAACAGGAAGGTCTTAATATGTCAAACCTATACAACGTGCTGTGGTTTTTATTTTTATATCCTGTTTTCCTACTCAGTTAGCAATAAAATCCCTAACAATGGTCTGTGCGTTGGGCTTTGCGGAGAGTGAGCCAAGCAAAACTGGTGGGACTGTATTGTCTTCTGCAGGGGGTCTTGGGGAGAGACCTTAAGAAGCTGGAGAGGTGGTGGCAGCTCGGAAGAGAAGCAAGAGCAATTAAGTTCCTGTGGTCTGAAGATAGAGAGAGGGACAGTATCAGCCCAGGATATATACTTTAGCCTGAAAAAGAGAATACTATTAAATAATACAGGTAACATGATCCCATTTCTATATAGTAGGAAAATATATATTTCTATGTATACATGCATAGAAAAAAATTCCCAGAAGGATATAAATAAAAATGTGAACATTGGTTAAATCTCAGCAATCAGATTTATGGAAGGTTTTTACTTTCTCCCTTTGTAAGTTGCTACATCATCTGTTGTTTTCACAATGGGTGAGTAAATTTTTATAATTGGGGGACAAGAAAGCCATTTTTATTTAAAGTTAGAAAAGGATTGACAGAAGATGCTACATGGCCCAGACTTGAAGTCTCTTTAGTTTTATTTTTAGAAATTTATGCATAAATTAGTGGATGTTCCATTATTTCTCATGCCATTTTTAACACTAGAGTTCTGACCAGCAGTTTACTCATTATAAAGTAACAACCCTTACCATTTGATGTGCTGAAAATGCATTTCATTTACTCAGGTCAGATAAGATTAGGAATGGCATTAGAGTAATTAAGGTCACTGGACTTTGTCATTTAACAAATCCTTAAATCCAACTCTAATCTCATTCATTAATGCCACAGACAAAAGGGTTAATTGCTAAAGTATAACATTTCCTACTCATCCAGACACAAATATTACAATGTTAAATGTCACTAATGCACAGCTGTATTGCTTTGTATCTTTAGAAAGATGCTGATGTATTCAGTACTCTGAGTTACAGACTTATTAGTTCTAAAGAGGCTATCCCTTGGGTAACTCATTATCACTGGTACAAGCACAGAATGTTCTGTGACAAGAGAATGTCTAAAATGAAACAACCCAATTAATCAAGACAGGGCATGCATGTGGTGACTATACAATATGAGCAGATGCTGTTAACTCCCCAATTGTCACCATGCAGCCCTGCGGTTAAGGCAATGCCCCTAAGGAACAGGTTGGCCACTGATGCTGGGATCCCATTGCCAAGATGCAACACAGACTCATGCTCAGCGGCTTCCCTTTAGCCCTGACCCAGCTGGAAAGGACAATCCTGTTGTCTCATGATTCTTCTGCATCAAACCTCTTCCCACTTTACAAAAGAGACAAACAAACTGATGTGAGTTTTAACTTCTTGATTTTTTAAAAAATTATGACAAAAGTGCTAAGGAGAAGTGAAAGTTCCTAAATGGTCTTGAAAGATCAACCTCCAAATGTGTTATCTCAATCCCTGGAATCCTCCATAACCATTAAAAATGATGCCATAAAAGGTTTTTAAAGACCTGGGAATGTGTTCACATCATGCCATTACTGTGCAAAGAGCAGCTTATAAATGAATCCGTATGAACATAGGATATCATTCCAGTTTTGTAAACTAACAAAAATGAACAGTACAACTATTATAAAAGACAAGAAGCATTAAAATGTCTAATATCAACATTTGACAGAGAGAGAAACGATTTGGTTCTCATTGTTATTGTTTTGCTTTAAACTTTTATTTATTTATTTTTTACCTATATACCTTCCTACATTTTCCAAATTTTTTAGAGTAGAAATATATTACTTTCTAAAAATAACAGGCTCTCAATAAATGTTATATTTAGGGTTATTCTCTACACCAATGATCCAGTAGATTCTGTTTCTTTATATCAATTCAACAGCAACAGACACTTTCATACAAATCTGCATCTTGCAATGTTGGGGTAAGGCTTAAATAAAAACTATTCAACCATGCCACATTTTTCTCAAACTAAAATCTCACATGTAACTTATCCTTCTTTGTCCATTCAGATAGAGATAGCTTTTTTTTTTTTTTTCTTCCTTTTTTTGAGACAGAGTCTTGCTCTGTCACTCAGGCTGGAGTGCAATGGCACAATCTCGGCTCACTGCAGCCTCCACCTCCTGGGTTCAAGCAATTCTCCCACCTCAGCCTCCCAAGTAGCTGGGATTACAGGTCCACCATCATCAAGAGATAAAATCAGAAACAGAGCCAGAAAACAAAATCAGAAAACATTTGCCCAGAGCAGAAGATGACACAGTCCAATTATCTCTGCTTTTTCTCAAAGCTCTAACAGGAAGATTTAATCAAGAGGCTGCCTTGGGCCAAGGGGTCACTTTCTTTAGCAATACTTTTTCCTCTCTTGCCCTGACACCAGGGAGGAAAAAAAAAAATAACAACTGACATTCCTACTGTGCTCAGAGCTTTAAAAGTACTTTTACACATAATAAGTAGGATGCAAAGAGAAACTCTGCCCAAACAGTCATATCCTACTGGAAAATGCATTCCCCTACCTGCCTGTATTCTGACTTGGATCACTATTGGCAGCAAAGGGGATCACAGAGGCACAGAGTGAGGGAATGAATTGAGTCATAGAGCTGACTTTATGCCAGCACCAATCACTCCACATATCTTATATACAGCATGGAGTCCTTATGATAGCACTGGGGCATAATATCTTTATCTATATCAGGAGTCAGCAAACTACAGCCCATAGGCCAGATCCAACCTGCAGCTTGCATTTGTAGGTAGTTTTATTGGAACACAGCCACATCCATTTGTTTATGTTTTACCTACGGCTGCTCTTGTGCTACAATGGCAAAATTGAGTATGTAGTTGCAGCACAGACCATTTTTCCTGCAAACCCTAAAATCTTGACTATTCGTCCCTTTACAGAAAAAGTTTGCCATCCCCCAAAACATGACACTTACGAGAAAAATGAGGCTCAGGGACGTTCAATGGTATTTCAGTATTTCAGTGTCACTCTGCTACTTACTGGTGGGACCAAGATTTAAAGATGTGCCTATCTGACTTTAAATTAAAGCCTACGTTCTTTACATTTCTCCAAATCAAAACTTGAAGGTAAAACCCCAACTTCCTCCAAAGTATACTGTATGAGTGGCATAGCACATTACAAGCTGAGAAAGATGAGATATGAGTAATAACGGTATTTTTAAAGATACTTGTGAGACATAATAACTGTTGGAAACTTCAGCTATATAAGAACACTGCACTGTAAGTTATCTTTTTCCTTCAACTTCTAATTTAACTCTAAATTATAGCAGTTATAATTAAGAGCAAAAATTATAAGACAAACCATTTGGGAAAAAAAAGCAAATGAATCTTACCAGCAAAATTGACATTAGTTTCAATGTACAGCTTTCGCGTTGAAACAGACTCTAAAATATTTGACGTGTTCACGTAATGTGATATAGCATCACCTGTATGAACTTGCTGACTCTTTCCCAGGCTGGATAGGAAGGGGCAGGACAAAGTGTGCTGAAAATAAAAGTCTACCTTCTTCTTCGTTTTTAGCATGGCTTTTGTTTTAAATATCCGTTTCTCTTTTTTGCTTAACTCCTTAACCCAATCAGTCAAAACAAGGTACTTTGGAGAGACTTTTTGCAGGTATCTGGTGGAAGATAATGCTATGGAAAAAATTGCTACTGCTCCCCTGTTCACACTGCCTCACCTGAGCCTTCAGAGTTAGCAGCCTTTACAGGCAGCCATTAAATCCCCTGTAAGTGCCATTGGCATCATAAAAGCACAAGGCTTTAAAAACAGACACCGGAGAAGAGTGCTGAGCTGGCTCAATTTACACCAGGGCCAGCAAACACAGGAAAAATAGCATGTCTCCAAGACCTCAATCTTTCCTAGACAGAGTCTAGCTGTTGCATCAATTTGAGAAAGGTTAGTTGAGGAGGGAGTAGAATGGTAGACCATGGCTTATTTTGACTCTTAAGACAAGTTAGAATTCAGATTTTGGAAAGTCAAAGTTCATGCATCTCAGTCAGTCAGGATAAAATGAAAGGGAAGAAATAAGTTAGTACGAGAGTACCAGTCCTTGCAGACACATGTAGGAAGCAGAGATCAAAGCCTTCACTCCACAAATCTAATCTGGGGGCACGCAGCACTCTCTAGCATTCAGGCAATGAATGTAGTTATCTAACTTGCTAATTTTCACTCATTTTCTCCTGGAGGAGAGAGAAGGGGATAAAATTCCCAGCAATCAGAACAAAATAGTAGAAGTATTTATTAATTGTTCAGTGAGAAAGGCAGTGAAAGTACTGATTAGAGTGTGGCATAGGGATTTTCATTTCCTGCATATTCTAGTTTTCTGTTAGCACAAAGATTGGGTTGGATATATATATATACACATATAAAACCCTGAAAGGCTCCTGCAAGAACAGCCTTTGACCTCAGCCCATTACTCACTGAAATTGCGAGTCCAGCACATGGGTTCTAGCAGGACACACTCTGAATCTGCCAGGGCACGTTGCGCAGCCTCAAGGTCAGGATGACCCACAGTATCAGCTTCCGCCAAGTCAGCTTTGGCCCCTGGAAGAAAAATGGAAGAGAGAGAGCCATTAATTCACATTTTTCTCAGTCCATTTTACCTCTGAACATCCTACTAGATGGCTTGTGCCTTCAAAGAGGAATGTTCCAGCAGCCCAGGACACTCGGCCAAGTCTCCGCTGGGACTCTTGCCTTGTTCTTTTTTTGCCTGTCTTTCTTCCATTTCTCACCTGGCAAACTCAGCTGAAGAGGCACAGCTGAGCCGCTACCATCTCTGTGGCCTCTTTTGCACTCCCTCAACCAGAGTCCACTACTTCCTGGTACGTATTTCCTCACATCCTGTGTGTCTATAATTTTCATATAGAAATCATCACACCATGTGGAGTCATCTGATGATTTTCTGTCCACTCATTACTACACTATATTTATCTTTGCAGCCAGAGCACCCAGCTTAGTACCTGGCAATAAGTGAAGTAAGTATTCAAGAGGTCTTTGTTTATGACTCATCAAAAAATGTGATTATGTATTACTTTATAAAATAAATAAATATAAAATACATCTTATAATTTACATTAAATTAATTAAAATTAAATATTAATTTAAATATTACCCCCCAAATCTGAAAACATATGTTCACATTTACTGAAAGAAAGAAAAAGTTTAAGCAAAAAAGAAAGAGGCAAAGGGCAGGAAGAATAAAGCTATGCTAAGGAATGTATGCAGGTAGCATCTCATTCTAGAAGCCAAATAGATGGGACATGTGGTCCTTCACTACTTCAGCTACAGGGAAAATATAGACAGAAAGCTATCCAAAACAGGGTGAATAGCCAATTTCATGTTCAAAGAGGCTAAGAGTGGGAAGGCTCCTGGAGCTGAAAGGCAGTTCAGGGATTTCAAGGCTGAGGAAATGGATGTGCCTTGCCAGCCTCATCCCTGATCAAGATTAGTTCCTTAAGTTCAAGATTAGAGCTGTTTGACTTCTACTGCAGGTAGACAGACAGAAGCTAGAGGAAGAGAAATTTCTATCAAACAAGCACCATTTCCACACGCTCTGCTTGTGGAATACAGTAGAAATATTGCATTGATATAGTAGGACCCACACAACACATGCTTTATGGAAAATTTGTTGTACAATCTCTTTAAAAAATAATTTGGCATTATTCTCTATAGGTATACCTATATATATTCTAATATGTACTCTATAACCTAGGACTTTCACTATTAGGAGACAAATTCTTGCACAGGGGCAGTGGAAGTCATGCACCAAAACATTCACAGCTGTACTTTTGTAATAGAGAAAAAACAAACTGAGATCTCCATCAACTGGAGAATACATAGAAAATGAACTATGCATGTAAAAATATTAAATAGCAGTAAGAATGAATTAATTATAGATACAGACAACATTATGGGGGAATCTTAGAAAAAATAAGCAAGTTGCAGATGACAATACTTAGAATGATTAATTTTTTTCTTGAGCCCTCAAATAAGGAAAGTTAAGTGAGATGTCATTTAGCAATATGTACATGTGTAGTAAGATTACTGGGGAAAAAAGCAAGAAATTTAAGCAGTGGGATATGTAAGAGGATGGAATTGAGGAGCACACACGTAATTTTGATAGTTGGTGGTATGTTCACAGGTATGCATTTCTTACTATGCTTTTGACAAACACATATGTTACATGCTTTATTCTGTATCAATCAAATATTATATAACATTAAATTAGGATTTTGTTACTAGAAGGCATTTGTTTTGAAAATGTTTTATATCTAGAAGCTTTGCTAACTATCGCACCACCATAGAAGACTAGACAGGTGAAAACTCAGATATGGAGTACAGACTTCTTCAACATGAAACAACTTTTTAAGAAACCATTCTTCCTTAATTGAAAGATGAGCAAATCCAGGCACAGGGGTTCAATTAATTTGCTCAAAGTTACCCAACAGGCAAATGCCATTTTTATTTCCTTGATTGTCTAGCCAATAACAGTCATTTGAGCTATTTTTACTTGAGGAAACAAACAAACAGATAAAATCAGGGTAAACTTTTCACTAGCTGAAATAATATTTCAAAAAGGTTCAGATCTAGATTTTTATAGTAAGTGATTTTTTTTTTTTTTTTTTTCTCTTGGGAAGAACCTCTCTCTGAACATTTCCACAATAAACTGGCAGAACAAAAGACTGAGGCTACTCAAGTTCTGGAAATATTTAGGGATTGTTTCCTACTAGAACACTCTTTGCTCTCCCCATGTGAAAGACAGAGAATCAAGGCTCCAATAACACCTTAGGGATACAGATATCAAAGCAAAAGTTTGAAGGTTCAACATGCTTCATATTTTAATAAATGAGAAAAGACCCAGTCAACTGGAATTGCCTTTGAAGTAATTGTGCTACATTTCATGCCCAGTTTAATCACAGCATAACACAGAGCTAAACAGGGAAATGTTGGGAAAAAGAAAAAAAAAAGAATATAAGAGGAATTTCTCTGTAGCCAGTGTCACAATAGATGTGTTGGAAGTGCAGAAGCTCCCCCTTAGAGTAGGGGCGCTCAGCTACACCTGCCTGAGGCTGTACTTCTATGTAATCACTAGACAGTGTGGCTCACAAAGGACACACCCCCGAGGGCCCTGGAGCCCGGAATCAACCCAAATGTCCATCAGTGACAGACTGGATTAAGAAAATGTGGCACATATACACCATGGAATACTATGCAGCCATAAAAAAGGATGAGTTTGCGTCCTTTGTAGGGACATGGATGCAGCTGGAAACCATCATTCTTAGCAAACTATCACAAGAAGAGAAAACCAAACACCGCATGTTCTCACTCATAGGTGGGAACTGAACAATGAGATCACTTGGACTCGGGAAGGGGAACATCACACACTGGGGCCTATCATGGGGAGGGGGGAGGGGGGAGGGATTGCATTGGGGAGTTATACCTGATATAAATGATGAATTGATGGGTGCTGACGAGTTGATGGGTGCAGCACACCAACATGGCACATGTATACATATGTAACCTGCACGTTATGCACATGTACCCTAGAACTTAAAGTATAATAAAAAAAAAAAAAAAAAAAAGAAAGGGAAAACCTGGAGGATTTGTCCTTGGCATGCTCAACTGTGAGGAAGATCTGGTTCAGTTTGCCTCTTCCCATAAATCCCCATAGAAAATGTCATGTCTCTGTGAAAAGGCAATTCTTCCAATGTTTATAGAAAGGCATAGAGATTTAACTGTCTTCTGGAAGGGGTCAGCAGGGGCAAAATGAATATAGAGAGGATAAATTAATATCCTTAACACGAAAACAAAAAGGAGGGGGCTTAAAACGATATGATGGAAGAATGGTGGAACACTTTGAAGCACATAAAAACTTAAATGAAAGTTCACAGAGGTGCCACTGTTATACAAGGAATGTAAGAGGATCAGTTGCCACTCTAACCATACATTAAAAAGAGGTATAGAGAGATTGAAACTGGAAAGGGATTTTCCCCCATTGTTTTTTTCAAAATAGCTTTATTAGAGTATAACTGATGTACACTGAACTTTACATATTTAATAAGTTAATAAGTTTCAACATATGTATCCCTCCCTGGAACTGTCACCATAATCAAGATAATGAACATATTCATCGCTACCAAAAGTTTATTCATGCCTCTTTGTAATCCTGCCTTTGCAATACTCCCCACTCCCATGCCTAGGGAACCACTGATCTGCCATACAGATTAGTTTGCATTTTCTAAGATTTTATATAAATGAAACCATAAAATTTTTATTTTGCATAATTATTTTGAGATTAATCCATATTGTGGCTCATAGGGTAGTCTAATTCCTTTTCATTACTGAGTAATATTCCATTGTATGGATACACCATAGCCAGTTTATTCATTCACCTATAATTGTACATTTGAGTCATATCCAGTTTTTGGCTATAATCATTCATGTTCAAGTCTCTGTAGATCTTAGGCTTGTCAAATAAAATTGATGGTAGGGTGTGGGGGCATTTTTATGGGCTGAGCTCCTGGACTAAGTGTAACAGATCAGACCAAACCAGAACAGAGTCACTCATGCTAGGTGCCATGAGGTCAAACTGAACAGGAGATTCACAGCAACTAATAGAAGCCCTATCTACTGGAACTGACATGATAATGAAATCCTCTCTGCTTTAATCATATAAGGAAAGTAACTTTGAAATGGCCAATCTGCTTTGTTTTCTGCTTTCTTAAGCTATTTTCTACCTGTAAAACCCACCTACTATGCTCAGCTTAGCGGAGTGCCTCTCTTTTTCATATATGGGATGCTGGTTAATTAATGGATCACTAATAAAGGCCAATTAAATTATTAAACTCAATTTGCTAAAATTTGTTTGTTTGTTTTGAGACAGTGTCTAGCTTTGTTGCCAGGCTGGAGTGCAGTGGTGCGATCTCAGCTCACTGCAACCTCCGCCTCCCAGGTTGAAGTGATTCTCCTGCCTCCCAGGTAGCTGGCTCCTGGGTAGCTGGGACTACAGGCACACACCACTACGCCCAGTTAATTTTTGTATTTTTTTAGTAGAGAGAGGGATTCACCATGTTGGCCAGGATGGTCTCCATTTCCTGACCTCATGATGCACCCACCTCGGCCTCCCAAAGTGTCGGGATTACAGGTGTGAGCCACAGTGCCTGGCTAAAATTTTGTTATATAGACCGCTTTCATTTCTCCTGAGTAAATGCCCAGGAAGGGAGCAGCCATATCATATGGTACACATATGTTTAATTTTTTAAGAAACTGTTAAGCCATTTTTCCAAAGTAGCTGTACTATTTTACATTCTCACCAGTAGTATATGAGGATTCCAGTTGCTTCACATCCTTCACAAACACTTGATATGGTCAGTCATTTTCATTTTAGTTATTCTAATAGGTGTACAGTGGCATCTCCTTCGGTTTTTAATTTGCATTTTCTTAATGACAAATGATGTTGAATATATTTCACGTACTTATGTGTCTTTATATATTTCCTTTGGTGAAGTATCCCTTCAGATCTTTTGTCCATTGTTTAACGGGGTTGTTTTCTTATTATTGAGTTTTGTGAGTTTTTAAATATTATGCATATAACTTCTTTTTCAGATATATAATTTTGTACGTATTTTCTTCCAGGTTGTGGTTTGTTTTTTCCAATCTTTTAGTAATATTTTCTAAAAGCATGAGTTTTTAATTGCAATGAAACCCAACTTAACAAGTTATTCTTTTATCAATTGTGTTTTGGTGTATTAGCTAAGAAATCTTTGCCTAAGCCCAAGTCACAAAGGTTTTCACTTACATTTTCTTTTACAATTTCATAGTTTGATATTTAGGTCTATAATCTTTTTGAGCTAATGTTTATATATAGCATGAATTGTTGATTGAAGTTTGTTTGTTTTTACATATGAATATACAATTGTTGAAAAGACTAGTGCTATTTGTTGAAAAGACTATCTCTTTCCACTAACGATCATTACACTTTGTCACAGATCAGTTGTCCATGTATATATGGGTCTATTTCTGGGCTATCTATTCTGTTTTGTTGAGCTATTTGTCAGTCTTTATACAAATACTGCAGTGTTTTGATAACTGTAACTTTATAAATAAATCTTGAAAGTAAATCATATTAGTCCTCCAACTTTGTTCTTTTCATCAAAGTTCTTTTGGCTATATTTTGTCTTTTGCATTTACATATAAACTTCAGAATCAGCTTGCTAATTGCTGAGGTTTTGATTGACATTGCCTTTAATCTCCAGATCAACTTGGAAAACAAAAACCTGACATCCTAACAATACTGAGTACTGTCGTAAATATGGTGTAACTCTTCATTTATAAAGGTCTTCTTTAATTTCTCTCAGTATACAGATCATCCTCATTTTTTGTCAGATTTAACTCTAAGTACATTCTATTTTTATGCATTTTAAAGGAAATTTTCTTTCAATTTTTGATTTTTTATTGCTAGTATAGAAACTTAACCTGTTAGTTCCAGTAGCTTTTTTTGTGTGTGAATTCTATCAAATTTTCAACAGTTGAGCATGTCATCTGTGAATAATGATAATTTAACTTCTTCATTTTCCATCCAAATGTCTTTTCTATTTGTTCATTTATTCATTTTTGGTCTAGTTACACTGTCTAGTACCTGCAGTACAATGTTGAATAGAAGTGATGAGAGCAGATATTTTTGGAGTCTTCCTGATCTTATTCCTATAGATCATTTTAAAAGCACATCTCTTTTCTTCAATGTCTACCCCATGCTTAAAGCACCTACAGACGCTATGCTGGGTCCATCATGGGACAGGATTAGTTACTTCCCTTCAATCAGGCAGAAATGTTATGTAGAAGCCTGCCCTGGGTGAAGCTCTAGAGATGTATTGCAGGAGCTCTTGTCTTCAAGAAGGAAGTCCCGTACAACACATTTGATGAGACAAATCTACATTCTATCTGCCACACACGTTCTATAAAAAGATGATCAATAATCTGGAGTTTCCTGAATACCACTGAGGACTTTAAATCAGGGGAAAAGAAAATATTAACTGTGATATTTACAGCATTTTCCCATACATTGATGATAGCAAGTTGCTGCTGAGCCTTGTTCCCTTGGGGGTGGCAGATGTACATGTTTATGATTCAAAACAAGAATCAAGGAGATGCCTTCTTGTCCCTCTGTTCTGTTTAAATGTCCTTCTCCTGTAAACCATGTCTCTGGAGGGTAGATGGCAGGCTCTGGGGAGCTGCCCAGGGGTCATTTTATTTCTCTTTCACTTTACACTTGTTTAAAGACACCAGGTTACCTCCAAAGCCAATTTCTTGCTAATTTTTTGCTTATCCACCAAAAACAATGGAGATTGTTAGTTAACATATTTGGACTGAAGAAAAGTGACGAAAGTCACAACAAAGTTTATCTTGATATTCAAAAGAAATGAGGAAATATAATCCCACTTTACAAACCAAAGTCTTTTTTTGAAATCTATTTGGGAGTGAAGAGAAACATCGATATTTTTCTTCATTTCCTTAGAACTTAAAAGGGATATATTGGACTCAACAATTTAACTGCCAAATTCGACATTCATATCCATCTGGACATTTTAAAACGGATCCCTGAGCCAGTCAGAATTGGCAGTTGGCTGTATAATCACACCTGCATATGGTACAGGATTTTTTTAATGGGCAACAGTTAGAGCATGAAAGTATTGCACGATGTGCCTCCATTGAGAACGCATGCTTAAACAGGCTTGCACGTGTAAATAATTATATTATATTTTAAAGCTCTCTGTTAGCAAGCCTTTGTTCTTTTCTTCCTACAAATCAAATTAGTTGGGGATACAGTTCATTTTGAAATTATTTGAAAAATGTTTTCATGTTCTAAAATTTCCTTTGTACCAAAGCTTTGCAAAGTTAAAAGGAAAGTCACAAACCTTCACAATGAGTAAAGAAAAAAATGCATAAAACCAACAACGAATTCAACATGATAAGCACTCCTGCTTATACAAGAGTGGAACTAAAGCTGTGTCTATAAGTACATGTCAACCTCCACGTGTTTAAGTTGAAGTTTAGCTTCAACTCATTGTACATAAAGATAATCATTAATGCTTATATATCCATGGAGAATCCCGGCTTCAAACAGATTACATTTATCTCAGTCCCATTTAGGCTACAAAGTATCTCCTTGATCTTTCCTTGTAAGCGCAAGTCTAACTGTACATTACCGCAGCTCCATCCAGGTGTGAAGTTGTGTGATGGGGGCTACTCTTCGAGATTATTTTCAAAGGAAGCAAACGAAATGGGAAAGGAAGCCTCATTACTTGTAAATTGTCTTCAACCACCTGCCCTGCCTCCTTTGCTGGTAAATGGGACCAATTATGGAAAGGCAATGAGCACCTGTGATTGTCTTGTGACGGGTGGTCCATTTACTCTGGCTACTCTGCTCCTTTAAAATAACAGTGACCATGTGAAAATCCTATGTAGTGTGGCCCCTAGTCTCTAGGAAGGAGATTCCATCTCAACTTAGCTTTCAGGAATGCTTCAGTAACTGCTGACCACCAACGTGGAAAGGGACATCCAGGAAAAATGAAAAATGAGCAATTGTATTTAAAATGCAGGGTAGGGTGCCCATAGCTAACGCCTGTCTCCCACATGCAAGGAATCTGTGGCAACTTTGATCTTGCTGGGCCTTTCCTTCTCCTCAGTCTCCCTACCACTCTTTCCTTTTCTCTGCTTTCCATCTTCCTATCTGCCCTCTAGCTGTACCATCAGTTTCTGACACCAAAAGCCCTTGTTACTGTTTGTGCACAGAAAAGACTCTTGAGAAATTAGACACCTAATGTAAAAGATTTTAGTCATCAAAAAGCACCATTTGAAAATAAAATAATGTGTTTTTTTTTAATTTTTTACCAAATTTAGGTCCCTTTCTTTGGTGAATATAAAAGCAGATATGTGAAATTACATGCAAAAAATCATGCTTGGTTTTTTAACCCCTGAAATAAGTGGGAAAATATGATTTTATGATGTTTCTTACCACACAGCAAAGGAATCATCCATGCCTCTCTAAATAGGATGGCCTTTTAAGATTTGGACAGGGCAAGTATCAGTACACAAATGTTTTATAATCATCACAAAGATGACTTGAACACTTGAGCCTGAGGAAGATGTATACTGATGAAAAGGGTGAGGATAACATTTAGACAAAAAGCTGTTCTTAACTAAGATCATAGCTTTTGATTGCATGGTAGTTTCCTTATGACTAATTTTTGTTTCTGATGATACAAATCAAATTCTTATGAAAAGGGCTCATACTAATTCAGCTCAATTAAGTCACTCTGTGAACAATCAATGATAGGCATGGACATCAATTTATACTTTACGTAGATGGACCAGGCAGTGTTCAGCGCAGATAACAAAATCACTCTAGCTGTTTTAAAAAGCAAAGTATTTAAAAGAAATTAAATGCTAACAAAATGGGAGAACTGCTATCTCCATTGTCGTGTCTTCAGGGACTCAGGAAACCAGTGAACCTCTCTCCCAACTATAAGCTCTAGTTCCACTACTCCTCTGCTGAGATCTACCCCAGAACAACCAGTGCCTCCCCTCTTGATGCCTATGAAACTGGAGATGAAGCTTGGCACCCCTGAAATGCTGCTTCAGAAAAACCATGACTGGTGTCATACTCTTCTTCATGTATGCTTTGCAAATCATGCTCAGATACATACACTTGAAGGAAGACATAAGTTAGCTGGAAAATATTATATTTATTTCCTGGTCTTTAGCATGACATGTGAGTGGTTCTCAAACTTTACTGCAAATTAGAACTTCCTGGGGAACTTTCAGAATCCAAACATTGAGGTTATACCTCATCACAAGCATATCGAAATCACTGGGGATTCAGTATATTTGCTTTTTAAAAAACACTGCAGGTGAATCTCATGTGTAGCCAGTGCTAAACTAGAGATGCAAGGCATGGCTTCTCAAAATGTATTCATGAATGACCCTGGTATTTTGTAAAATTGTGGAATCTGCATTTTTCAGTTGGTGCAAGTTAGGACCCAAGATTACGCCCTTTTAAGAAGCTCTCAGGCAGTTGTGATGCTGACGCAGATTACACTTTGAGCTACAAAGATGGACAGCAGTTCTCAAACTGTAGTGTACTGGAGAGTTTGCCAAAACACAGATTGCTAAGGCCCACACCTAGAATTTCTGATCCAGTAGGTGTGGGGCCTAAGAATTTGAACAAATGCTTAGGTGTCTAACAAGTCCTTAGATGATGCTAAAGCGGCTGTTATGTAAACACCGCTTTTATGTTACAGCACCACCTGATGCAAAACCTGTTACATGGGGGTTGGAATGGAGTTGAGTGAGCCAATTGCTATATCTGCAACAGGTGGCCACCATGTGGAGTTGCTAATGAATTCATAGTGTGTATTCCATTTGGATCCAATAGACAGAGGGGGACCCTGAGGAGTAAGTGAAATGCAATTACTTATTCTAAATCCAGTTACCTATATCTACCTATCTTCCTTTCATCCATGAAATTACTGGTGAGTTAGCTAGACAGACCTCATGGAAACATACAGCTGTATGGTAGAAGCAAGAAGAAAAAAAGAGGGAATATTTGTCTTCCATGTCCCAGTAAACAGATAGGACTATTTATCTACACATTTTACTCTTTGGAAAATGAAAGCAAAGTATATGAATGATAAACGAATGGTGGAGATAAATAATCTGTGGCTCACTTGGTTCCCATGGGAGGAGATTTCAAGTGACATCTAGCTCACTGCTAATGCATTAGACACACATCAGATGTTGGGTATTAGATTTCACTGCAATGCACTCAGAGTCTGGGGAGGAAGGAGTGAGTAGATTTCTGAATGCCTCACTAGCCAACAACTTTTAAAAAGGGTTTTATCATAAACTAGGAATATAAAATAGGTGTAAAGCAATAATAATCTTCAAATGATATGTTTCATTGTAAATTATCATATCAGATTGAGTTTTTTTGTAAATTATTTTATTTCTTCCATGACGATTTAGAGGGACTATCTTCAAGCCAGTAGAAATATTTCATAAATAATATCCAGCCATTTTACTATTTTTTTTTTTTTTTTTTGAGACAGAGTCTCACTCTGTCCCAGGCTGGAGTGCAGTGGCATGATCTCGGCTCACTGCAACCTCTGCCTCCAGGGTTCAAACAATTCTCCTGCCCCAGTCTCCTGAGTAGGTGGGATTACAGGCACGCATCACCATGTCTGGCTACTTTTTGTATTTTTAGTACAGACAGGGTTTGACCATGTTGGTCAGGCTGGTCTCCAACTCCTGACCTTGTGATCCACCTGCCTCAGCCTCCCAAAGTGCTGGATTACAGGCGTGAGCCACCGCACCCAGCCTATCTGGCCATTTTCTAACCAGGTGGGTAATTCATTGCACAATAAAACACCTCACATCTTTCAGCAAGAAATATATTACATTTGAATAGTAAACACATTACATAATGAATTAGGACACAGTTAAAATTTGCTTTAAATATTTCTTTGGGGGAGAGGACACCACACTTCTACTCAATGAAGAGAAACATTTTTACAGTCCAGAGTTATTCTTTTTTAACTCCAATTATGCCATGAATTCACAGGGAAGAGTTTCCAGTGGCCCAGGCTCCTTCCCATTGGTTCTCACACAGTGTGCTTCTCTGGGTGGAGCAGGCTGGTCCTTCAGTGGAACCCAGGTGCCTTTCTCTCTGACTTCTTCCTGTTTCTGCTCATTTTCCTTCACACATTTCAAGAAGTTATCTCAGCTCTTAGAGTGCTTCATGTGTTCAATGTGCACATTAACTTTCTTGGCAATAATCTTGTTCTTAACTTGTTTATAACGATGCCAACGGCATGCTGGGGAACACTGACCCTTCCAGTTCTGCCATAACAACACTCGTGGGACCCTCCTTTTCAAACAGTACCCATTCCCTTGATGTCTGCAATATCACCTTTCTCATAGATTCGCATATACATGCCCAAAGGAGCAATTCCATGTTTTCTAACAGGCCTAGAGCATATACACAGCATGCCTTTCCTCTTTCCCTTTGGATTCGTCATTTTGGCAAATTACTGGAAGATGGTGGTTTCGGCTGAAAAGATCAGATAGAGTTTTACTCACAATCACGGTTTGGGATCATTACTTACCCTTTAGTAGGACATCTACTACCTCCCCATTTTCCCCTCTTTTATGTCACATCTAGAGACCCCCAAAATCGAGGTCCAGTCTCTCATCTATGGTCTGTATAAGCCAAGTGAACCAAGAATACTATCATGATCAGAGGCTCCATGGTCTCCATTTACTGAGGAATTGAGATAGGTAGGCATGTTGACTTGAAATGCAGGAGCCTTCAGTAATAGGAGGTAAAAGGACACCTTGTGGGAAGAACATTTGACCAGTAGCTTCTGATTCTTTTCTTCCTTTTCAACTCAAAATGACTACAATGGTCTTCACCTAACTTGCCCTCAGTGATTCAAAGCATGTTCTCTCACACTAGCAGGAGTCTATTCAAACTCCTGAAAGGCATGGCGTACTCCTAGGCCTTGGAATGTAAAACCTATATGACAGTGAGCTGTTTTTACTCACAACCCTCCTGCCTTCTTAATACCAAATGACAGAGATCTTTTGGTTTTGATTTTGGTTATTTTTTTCCTCAGAGGTATCAGTTCTCTGATTCTCCAGGCACAGACTGAGTATTCAACAATTCTATGCCATTCTGACACTAGCTACCTAGAGTTGGTGCAGACACCACAGGTTACCAGCTCAGTCCCACATGACTGCCCTCCCCCATTTCAGATGCCAGCTGCAAGTTCTAGGTCTCCTGAACCCCTAACCACCCAGCTATAAACAGGGGTTTCCATGACCCCCTTCTCAGGTTCAATAATTTACTAGAAAAGATCACAGAACTCAGGAACACACTTTACTTACATCTACCAGTTTAAGAAAAGGATACAATAGAGGAATAATCAAGTGGAGGAGATACATAGGACAAGGTATGGGGGTGAGGAGCTGTAAGTGGAGATTCCATGCTCTTTCTGGGTATGCAACCCTCTAGCACATCAATGTGTTCACCAACCTGGAAGCTCCTGAATCCCCATCATTTAAGACTTTTTATAGGGGCTTCATTACCTAGGCATGATTAATTAAATCATTAGCTATGGGTGATTAACTCAGTCCCCAGCTCCTCTCCCCTTATGGGAGATTGCAGGTGGGTCTGAAAGTCCCAAACCTCTAATCATGTCTTGGTCTTTCTGGCAACCAGTCTTCATCCTGAAACTATCTAGGGGCCTATCAAGAGTCACTTCATTAGAACAAAAGACACCCTTATCACACTCACCACTCAGGGAATTCCAAGCATTTTAGGAGCTCTATACTAGAAACTAAGGACAAATACCAAATATCTTTCCATGACACCATAGACAGAGGCTACAACCTTTGAAGTTCTTGCGATCAAATTTTAGAGGAAAGTTGGGGACATAATGATATAATTAGCAATATAATGGTGCATTATCTTTGAGTATTATGGACCCAAAGTGTTATAGGCATTCATAAAAGAAAATATTCAATCATCAAGGGCTACAATGGCCTGGATCAACTCATCCTTCAGGGTGTGTGTGACGGCTGTTACACTTACTTAGGCACAAACACAAAGGAAGAAAACCCTGAAGCTCATGAAGCTCACTTTTTCTAATCTGAGCAATGTTATGGGGTGGGGGCTGGGGAGGTGGGGGGAAGAGTAAAATCAGTAATGAAGTAAGATGCCTAGATTTCAACCTCCCCATCTCCATTCTGTGCTGGAAACTTGATACAACAGGGAGGTAGAGAGAAAGGAAGCTTTAGCAACATTAGAAGAGTGACATTAAAAGACACTGAACTGCCTTTCTAGTCCCAGTGAAGAGTAACCTGCGGCCCTTCAGAGAAACCTCAGCCTGTCCACACAAACTCCAACACAACCATAGTACAGCAGTGACAGCACTGGAGAAGACAGCAGAAAGAAAGACAGTACAAGAATATTTCAGTTCACCACACCTTGCAAGGGGTGCAAAGGAGCCCAGGATGTGGTCTGAGGAGTCTGCAAGGAGATGCAGATGCTCTGAGAGAACCTGTCAAATAGCAAAGGATCAGAAAGGAACGGAAGATGCTTCCGAAGATCTTTGAAAATTAAAAGCACCTGAAGGGATTGAAGAGCACTCCATAAAGCCAGGCAGTAATACCTCAGCAGGAATCGATCAAATGGGCAGACCGCTTTGGCCACCCCTGCTGTAAAGGCCAGTGACAATCAAAGGTCACACCAAATGTTTAGTCACATGAGATAATTTGAAGGGAGAATCCCTCCCTTCTTTATAAAACTGGTAAGTTCAGAGGAGAATATAGATGTGCTCTACGATCCTAAGAGAAAAGACATGGTTGGGTATATAGATACAGTTAAGCAAAAATATAAAAGTAAAAATTGGAGTTATGCTAGTGAACAAAAACTCAAGGGCAGTGTAGTCTGAGCCAACCACATGGGAAGAAGGAGTGGAGCTGTCAAAGACAGAGAGGCTGCCATAGTCAACTTTCACCTCAGCATTTTGTTGTAGAAATTGAAACTCAAAGGCAGGATGATGGCAGTTTGTGATTTGTAAAGATGTTCAAAGAGATTTTTAGTGATACCCGAAATCTATTGCCAATTCACTATTCACACATCAGATGCTAGGAGTTGTGTTATCAACACCATGTGGCAAGAAAACTTCGTCAAAAAAAAAAAAAAAAAAACCTTCTAAATGTTATCATTGTATTGTCAGTTAATGATTATTAAAGAGAGACAGCAGAACAGCTTTAGGGTAGTTGAATGCACACATAGCAGCCAAGGAAGGGGAGAGCTGTATGAAAGAGCAAGTGGTCAACCATGCTGAATGTCTTGAGAAGCTTACAGTCTAAGCTAAGGCCACTTAAGAGATTGAGGGAGAAGCAGCAGCACAAAAAACGGGTGGGTGGGAGGGGAGGGACAGAGGGAACAAAGACACTTTCACTAACTGGAGAAATTTTCCAGTTGAAAAGAAAGAGGGTGTATTTGAAAGGGTTCAGAGAAGGTTTTTAAAATCACCAGTCACTTAACATCAATTGTGTGGGTTTCTAAGTTAGGAAAACCGGGTTCGTACGTACAGACAAAGAGAAATCAAGGACTTGGAAGAGGAATGATAAAGGATGTAAGAGAAAGGGAAATGTTGGAGGAAGCGAAGCGCTGGAGGCAGCAAGTGGGTGTTCAAGAAGGTGGATAGTGAGGGAGGGGAACTCCTCTTCCAAAAGAGCAGATGTGGAGGAGAGCAGAATGGAATTACAGACCGTGAACTGTGGACCAAGAGGCTGTCCTTGCTGATGGCACAGTTCCATAAGCTTGGCACTATTAATGGATTGGGCCAGACAGTTCTTCGTTGTGGGGCTGTCCTGTGCAAACAAGGTGTTTAGTAGCATCCTTGATCTCTACCTTCTTAATGCCAATAGCAAGCCTCCAGTTGTGACCACCAAAAAGTCTCCACACATTACCAAGTATCTGTTAGGGAAGGCAGATGCAAAATTACCCTTGGCTGGGAACCACTAAGTTAGAGATATGGATGGGAGGCACCCGAGTGAGGAAGCTGCTCCCATATCCCAGAGGGCCTCAAGCCTCCAAGGGGTAAGTTCATACAGGTCAAAGGAAAATGTGTGTGTGCAGAACACTGGGATGAAAACTGAGGTGTGGGTTATTAAACATGGAAAAGGGCTTTAAACCCTCTAGGAAAAACTCCCCCGCTCTGCTGTGGTCTTGATGCAGCCAGGTCACGGTGCCTGGTTAGAGCCATTCACCACCTTCTCAGAAAGGTAGCCATGTGTCTTGCAAAATCCTTGACTCTGGTACATACGCTGTGGTAGCTGAGATTTACAGTTGACACATCTCTGCTTTTGTAAAATGATGTAATCTATTTCTTATGTTCAAAAACTGTGTGGGATGTTTATTGACAGCAAATTATTGCAGCTGCTGACATTTAAAAGTGCACATGAAGGAGCAAGAGGAAGGCACATACTGCCACAAAGTGGGTCCTTACAACCTCCTCAGAGCCCCAAGGCCACCTGCCTGTTACATGCCCTGGGTGGTAACTGTGGCCACCAGGTCAAGGCAGATTTCCCTGGGTGAGTATAGTTAGTCTCCATGTTCTTGGGGGAAATTCAGTGGGAGAGAGATGGGAAGACCTAAATTGCAAGATTGGAGAACACTTCCCTTCAGAATCAAACTGATGAGAATAATAAGTTTACCATTTTCAGGTGTAAGTGTAGTGATACAAGTCACAATGTGGCACGGAGCTCTATTCTATACCCTCTTCCCCAGTCGCTCCTAATCTCCATCCTCAGCTGCCTCAAAATGATTAGTGGCAGGGACTATTGGAAATTCATTCCTTCTAAGCTACAAATTGTTCTCCCACCTCAGTAATACATAAGATAGGATTAGAAGCCTTCCCCAGGCCCTGGACAAAGCCATGCATGTTATGTTATTGTTTAGTTAGATACATGGTTACACATTGTTTATCAAGCCAGAGGCACAAGATGGCAGATACCAACTGAGAAAGGGGAAGAAGAGCAAAAATTCCCCTCTCCTGGTGATTCTGATCAAGGGAACTTTTCTTGTCTACCTTTACAGAGGAAAATACCTCTAAGAAAATGAAATAGAGTTCCTAAGAAGAAATACCTCTCATCTTCCACTAAGCCCATCCTGCCACTCACAAGAAGAATTTATTTTTTCAGAATCCTCATTGCATTATCACTCTCACAACTTGAAAATAATCTCTTCTGATGACACGAGGAAGGGTGCTATAGGGAAAATGTCACTGGATTCATTCATTCATTCATTTGATGACCTATACTGACGGATCATCCATCACTGTTTTCAGCTCTCAGAATGAACAATGAAGAAGAACTGGAATGTCCTGCCCTCCCAGATTGTGACAGGAGAGTGTGTTGCTAATCATTATTCTACTGTGAAAAGCTGTTGGCCTTTAGGCCTTTTTTTAATCCATAAAATGAAAAGCAAGAACTTCTAATCTTAAGGCCTATTCTATCTTTAACATTCACCATTTGGTGAGTCAGTCTACATTTTCATATTTATAATTTTATTTTTTCCAACTTTTATTTTAGTTTCAGGGGGTACAATTGCATGCTTGTTGCATGGGTAAATTATGTGTCACTGAGGGTTGAGGTTTAAATGATCTTGTCACCCACCCAGGCAGTGAGCACAGTACCCAATAGATGGTTTTTCAGCTCTTACCCCCTTCTCTTCCTTCCTGTTCTTATATTCCTCAGTGTCTGTTGTTCCTATCTTTATGTCTATGTCTTTATGTCTATATATACCCAATGTTTAGCTCCCATTGATAAGTGAGAACATGTGCTATTTATTTTTCTGTATCTTCCTTAGTTTGCTTAGGATAATGGTTTCCAGCTACATCCATGTTGCCACAGCAGTGGGTCAAAACATTGGGTTTAT
>NC_045437.1:51429523-51508352 GCF_002776525.5 Piliocolobus tephrosceles
CCCAGGCTGGAGTGCAGTGGCGCGATCTCAACTCACTGCAAGCTCCGCCTCCCAGGCCATTCTCCTGCCTCAGCCTCCTGAGTAGCTGGGACTACAGGTGCCTGCCACCATGCCCAGCTAATTTTTTTTTGTATTTTTAGTAGAGACAGGTTTCATCGTGTTAGCCAGGATGGTCTCGATCTCGTGACCTTGTGATCTGCCAGCCTCAGCCTCCCAAAGTGCTGGGATTACAGGCGTGAGCCACCACGCCTGGCTACTTGGTTTTTGCCATTACTTTCAATGGCAAAACTGTCATTATTTTTGCGCCAATTATATATTCAAGTCCTAACTCCCTAATATCTGAGAATGTGATAGTATTGGGACATAGGGTCTTTAAGGACTGGTTACATAAAAATAAGGTCATTAGTCTGGGCCCTAATGCATTATAACAGGTGTCCTTAGAATAAGAGGAAATTTGGACACAGACAAAGACAGAAGACAGATGATGTGAAGACAGAAAAAAGATCATCATCTGCAAGTCAAGGTCAGTTTTTAGAAGGAACTAACCCTGCCAACACCTTGATCTTGAACTTTGAGCCTTTGAGAACATGTTTCTGGTGTTCAAGCCACATAGTCTGTGGTACTTGGTTTTTCTGGGTTTTGTTTGTTTGTCTTTTTGTTTAAATCACATAATAGTGATACATTTTATTTAAGAGCAAAGCCCTCAGAGGTTCCCTCCCTGAGTGAGAGCCAGAGTCCAATACCACAGGGAGAATAATTGGAGTCAAAGGTCCTTGTTAAATTATTTAAACTAAGAAATGGTTATTTTCACATGGGTTTTTTTTTGTTTGTTTGTTTGTTTGTTTGTTTTCCTGAAAGACAATCAAGGGAATAAAGTGGAGGGAATCTAGCTATGACTGAAGGCAGGTAGTTGGCCTCCAGGGAAATAGCTGGGAATTGGGCCTGAGAACCTCCTTCCTTTTTTCTTCCCATTCCCTCACTTAATCCACCAACCACATCATCCTGCTATGTTCTCTCATGTTCCACCACCCACACCATTCCCCTCACTCTAAGAGGACACCAGTGGTATTAGTTTTATTGTCATATAACAAATAAGTCTGTAGTACTTTTTATGGCAGCCCTAGCAAACTAATACAGTGCATATCAACTCACTTGGAAGCACTTTTCAAACGATACCCAGGCCTAGTCCTACTGCCCCAAAGTGAATGGAAATCTCCTAGCATTAGGGCACAGGCCAAATAAAAACTTTCAAAGCAGTGTTTGAAATTAGTGTTTCATCTGATGGTACCAAAGCCAGAGGTCCACTAAGTCTACAGAATTTGGTGAAACACTGATGAGCAACATCAGGCCTGTGGCTGTCCCTTCGTCTTTTTGGATGCATTATTTCCTTTCATGGAGTTATTTCCTGATCCTTCACATCATGTCATGTGCTGAGTAAAACACAGAGTTGAAGAGGCAGCCTTTCCTGAGGCAGTCCCTTTCACAAATCATTTGACCTCCTCATACCTCTCCCTGTCTCCTGAACAAGGCAGAAAAATAGTGCACTGCTTGCTCTATGGGGATGTTTTGAAATTTAATTACTAGATACTTGCTGAAGCTTCCCATAAAGTTTTTTGAAGAAGCAAATTCTCTGCCCACAAAGCCTTGTTTAATATGGAAGTATAGTCTGGAGGCCCTACAGGCTCCAATGAGGCCTAGCTCCCTTTTTATGCAATTTAAGCCCACCTTCATCAACTTGGGGAATTACTAAAGGGGCAACAGGCTATAGTTAAGGACTCTGTGGGCATCCTTCCTCTTCCTCCTAATTCCTCTCTTCTGTCTTTACCTCAATTGTTTCTGTACATTCTTGTCAGAAAATCTGACTGGCATAATTTCACATTAATGACATCCTTGACACTTGTGTGTTATTATTCTGATGGAATAATACTTTGTTGACTTAAACATTAGTGAACTAATTGGCTTTATTATTGTTTTGACTACTGTTATCTTCTTGGAGTAGAGCCCTGAGGGAATGTACAAGGAAGTTGACTGGCACAGTTGACAGGAAGTGGAGAAAGTTATCTAGAAGTCATAACTATCAAGAACACTTGCATTACCTAGAAACCATGAAAAGGCCAGGCAGAGAGAGAGAGGTAGTAGGAAGTTGGAAGGGTGAGGCTTACTGGCAATTTATTCAAGCACCCTCCTTATCTTTGATGTTATTTGTGTTCACATTGATGTCCTAAAAGAGGGAATGTGAGCACCAGAGATGAGATTAAATCAGCTTTCCAACAGGTGTGCAGAAAATGGCTTACAAGTGTGGTAAAAAGCCTAAATATTAATTCCCTTCAGCCCTTGGGGAGGCCTACTGGCCCCAGGGATCTGGTTCCCAGGACCATCCCCTCCAGTAGGTGGGAGACTTTTCAGGGAGTTCAGATTGCCTCTAGTTTAAGGGATATGTAAAAAAAAAAAAAAAAAAAAAAAAATCATCATTTCAATTCCATGATGGAAAAAAATTTAGGAACTGTATTAAATGACCTTCCATGGCTTCTTTTATTTTTATTGCTTCCCCTGTTATCCCTGCAGGTTAATCTCTGCACAACATCCAGGTTGATCCTGCTAAACTCCCTGCCTTGGTTCAGTTCCTTCCAAAATCGCCCATTGTTCTTAGCATAAATTCCTTTTTTTTTTTTTTCTTTTTTTTTTTTTTTAAGATGGAGTCTCACTCTGTTGCCCAGACTGGAGTGCAGTGGCAGGATCTCAGTTCACTGCAACCTCTGCCTCCTGGGTTCAAGCGATTCTCCTGCCTCAGCCTCCTGAGTAGCTGGGACTACAGGCATGCGCCACCACGCTTGGCTAATTTTTGTATTGTTAGTAGAGATAGGGTTTCGCCATGTTGGCCAGGCTGGTCTTGAACTCCTGACCTCAAGTGATGCGCCCTCCTTGGCCTCCCAAAGTGCTGGGATTACAGGTGTTAGCCACTGTACCTGGCAGCACAAATTCTTTAACATGGCTAACAATGTCCTTCATCACTTGCCCCATGTACATTTTGGGCCGCATATCTCTACCATTTCCCACCTCATTCTCTACTCTGACCAAACTGAACTGTTTTCAGTTTCCCCGAAATGTCACACAGATTCTCAAATCTGGGTTTTTACACATGATGCTCCCTCTGGACCACCACTGCCCACCCTGAACACACACACAATACACACAACACATATACAACACACACAGCATACACACACACAACACAACATGCATCTGGGCAACTCTCACTTGTTCCATAAGGGAAGGGATCATTCTGTTTTACTCACAATTGGTATTCAATGTACAGTACAATATTTCCCATATAGTAATATTTTTTGTGTGAGTGGATGGATGAATGGATGAGTCTCTTTCACACCAGACAGTTAATAGGTTTGTCGCTTTTAGCTTTTTTGTTTTCCTTTCTGCTTTTCAAACAAATTCTGTGTCAGTACTTGAAACAAAATAACATTTTCCTCATTGAGTGTCTTCAAAAGGGTCTCACCATCTCTGGCCATATTGTAGGCAGAAACTTGAACAAAATCAGGACCCTCTTAGCATAGAAGAAAGCTGGAAAGTAAATATTGAGTAAGAAACTACTAATATGTTCTATAGTTTCCAAAAGAAAG
The DNA here is from genome assembly GCF_002776525.5 of Piliocolobus tephrosceles. Taxonomy (NCBI): domain Eukaryota; kingdom Metazoa; phylum Chordata; class Mammalia; order Primates; family Cercopithecidae; genus Piliocolobus; species Piliocolobus tephrosceles. The sequence goes on from NC_045437.1 coordinate 51,433,159, forward strand.
AAAGAAGATACAGGGAGAAAGCAATACAGAAGGTCTACAACTCAACAAATATTGAGGTCCTATCATGCAATGAGCCCAGTGCTAAGTACTGGGGATAAGGTGGTATACTAGACAAACAGTCTCTCTCTCTTCAGAGACCATAAACTCTAGTTGGAAGTCCACACACATAAACAGTAATTTCACATTGACTAGGACATTAATAAAAAGAGCATAGGTGCCATGTCATATACAGCAAGCTCATTTAACCTAATCCAGGGTCAGTGAAAATTTTGTTGAGGAAGGACTTCTAAACTAAGACTTGAAAGATTGGCAAAGGTTATGTGAGCAAAGAGTGAAGAAAAAGAATGTTCTCAGCTGTATGCCAAAGGCCTAGCTTCCAGAATAAGAATGACAGTCTTTCAAAAAGCTGAAAGGAATCAGTGTGAAGGGAGTGTAGGCAGGGAGGGTGGGCTCTGAAGCAAATGTGGAGACATAGGCAAAGTCCTTGTCACTCAGAGTCTTATACATCGTGCTATAGATTTTGGGCTTTATCCCAAGGTCAAGTGAAAACAAATACTTTAAACTAGAGAGTGACATGATCAGATCTGTGTTTCATAAAATCACTTTGCACTCAGGGTGGAGAATGTTTGGGAAGGGCAAGTACCCATGTAGGATCCCATACAGCAGATCCCTATGGGACATCAGATGATGGTGCATGAGCTAAGGTGATGACAGTAAGAAAAGGAATGGTAGCCGGTTTGAAGGGAGATGGTCAGTAGAAGGTGCAGAGTTTGGTGATTTAACTAGCTAGGGGAGTGAAAGAAAATAAATAAATATGTGTGAAAAGAATGAATAACTGGGCAGGGCATGGTAGCTCATGCCTGTAATACCAACATTTTGGGAGGCCCAGGCAGGTGGATCACCTGAGGTCAGGAGTTCAAGATCAGCCTGGGCAACATGGTGAAACCCTGTCTCTACTAAAAATACAAAAATTAGTTGGGCATTGTGGCGGGCACCTGTAATTCCAGCTACTCGAGAGGCTGAGGCAGGAGAATCGCTTGAATCCAGGAGGCAGAGGTTGCAGTAAGCCAAGATCACACCATTGCACTCCAGCCTGGGCAATAAGAGCGAAACTCCATCTCAAAAAAAAAAAAAAAAGAATGAGACTGGCTTTCATATTTAATATTCAGTCATCTTCATTGTAAAGTAAAAGCATCACACTAAATGTAGACCCATTCTCTGTCTCTAGCACTGACTAGGCCTGTCTGGGGAAGACGAACAAAGTATGTTCTTCCCAAACCTTTCCCTTCAGTGTAGGATTTAGGAGAAGATCTGGGAGAGGCAATTTTCCTGAAGGAAGAGCTATGGTAAAGCTGCAGGCATCTCCTGGGTTGACTGCTGCCGCCTCTCCTGCCAGCACTAACCGTTCAACAATGCCTTTGTGTGGCAGACATCCAAGTGCTGCCTGTCTCCCACGCCAAACACATGTCTGTCTTGGAGGAAACAGCTGGGGTCTCCTCAATGCATGGTTTCTGATGAGAAAATTCAGCTGTGACTTAACATTTCTTACCGACACCCGCCCCCTCAGCTCCCACCTTGGCTGTCCTCCACCCATCAAAGAGCCATTCCTGCCATTTGGGTTGCTCTCTTTGGGGGGACACCAGCAAACCCAGCTATCTTAGGTTGGGTCCATTCAATCTGAAAAACATCCACATGTTATTTCCATGCTAAGTGGTAGGAGCACAAGCCTCTTGGTCTTTACCTCTTCCCTAGGCCCCCAGTCACTCTCCAGTTCTCTTTCTCCACATTCAGTGACCCAGGGATGGATAAGCAGTTCTATTAGCTATGCAGTTGCCTAACAGGGTAATGAAGTGGCAAACCCATCTATGTGACTGGTGATTCTCTTGAGACCTTCCTGCACTGGCTTCAGGGAGGCCACAGCCCCCAGCTTACTGCCACCATGTGAAGACAGAATAGAGCTTCTCTCCAAGAGCACTATGCTTCCCAAAACTGGCCATCTTCTCTCCACCCAGTCCTCTTGCCGTATGATTGGGCTGGGAACAGGAAAGATGACTGGATTCATGGAACAGATTCTGGGGTATTCTTGATTAACCTCTTAGGGTGGGGAGATAGCTCTAAATGCTGTAAACTCTCTGGACTTTCAAAGTTAAGTTCTTGGTGATTTTGGTTTCCACTTCGACCTTAGCAACAATCCTGAGAGCATAAGAAAACGCCTTTCCACTGCTGATTATAATTTGAACAATGATACCTTTTACTTTCTCCATAATACTGCAAAGCTAAAAGGTTTCTTGATGGTAGAGGGGAAAGTGGTAGGGTTGAGGGTTGGAGTATAAAAGCTGTACTGCAATGACATGAAATAAGATTATGTTTCTTAAGTCCCAGTTCAACTCAGGTTTGTGCTCCAAACCTACTCTACTGTTCGCCACAGAAACCTGAACTTGATATACCAAGAAGTTGGCATCCAGGAAGACTGTAGAAGGAGCAAAGAAGAGGGGGCAGATGTGAGCAGTCCAATGATAACTAAAGGCAAAGCTCACTGAAATGAGCTTGGGGAAGCGACATATATTTGATTTCTTCAGAGAAAGACTAAGTGGAGCCTGAATTATAAGCTTTTGTAACCAAGCATATTAGTAAAATCAAGTAAAGTAGCCATTTAAAACTTCTAATGAGAACCACTTAAAATTCTTCAAATTTGAGAAATTGTCATTTTTCATTGTCTTTATTATTTTCCTCCTAATTAGAGACATCTTGAACAATGTTTAATAGCTGTTTTCTGATAGAATATTTCTCACAAAAAGCCTCTACCATGAAAACCAGTGAATAATCTGTAAGTGCTCTCAAATGATAAAAAGGGATGAAAATGGAAAAGTAATTGCATGTCTTGCACCTGCCTCCTGAAATTCATTAGCAGCTTATGGTGCCCTGAAATCCTTTTTGAGGATGTTAAAAACAATCGCACAATTGTTCTGCTTCATCTTGTGTTTTATTATTCTAGCGCTTAAGTAGCACAGACATAGAGAAGGTTTTAGATACATAGCCTGTTTTTAGACATAGAATACATCTCTGCCTGCCATTAATTCTGAATTCTCACCACTTCTCAAAAGCACCTGTTTTTGCTTCAAGGGGCCACACCAACTTGAAACTAGCAAATTAAGTAATGCGTGAAGGAAAGAGAATTCTGAAACTGGATTGTACTTTTAAAGTAACTTCACCAGCAGAAATCTTCAAACAGTACCTCCTTCAGTGCTGTAATTTGTTTAAAAGAAACACTTCATTTCCTTACATAGAAATGCCAAATACAAATTGAGAGGCTTAGGTTAATCTTTCCCTTTTCTGCATCTCGCTCTAAGGGTGTTCCTCAAATATTGCATGTATTGACACCATCCCTGACTCAGTGGCTCCTCTTGCTTGGAAATAATGGATAGTGCTTCGGCAATATGCTTCATCTGGTTTATGCCACGTAGCCATCCTGTGAGGTCTTCATAGCAGCATCTTCACGGAAGAGGAATCTCGCTGCTTCTATTTACTTCTCCTGTGAACTTATTAGTGCCATTTATGAATGAGAATTGCTAAAAAAGTAATGATAATAATTGCTACCACTTACTGAGCATGTACCATGAGGTGCTATGCTACATTATCTTTTCTTTTTTTTTTTTTTTTTTTTTTTTTTACAACAACCCGAGAAAAAGTCTATTTCTGGCCTATCTTATGGTGGGGAACTGAGGCTCCGAGAAATTGTGATTGCCCAAAGACCAACTATTTATTTTCCTGAGAACTTTTATCTCAACAAAAATGGTAAGAAGGTCAGAACTCGGGACCTGCCAAGAGTTCTAGGAACATAAATACCTGAGGAGAGAGACTCGATTATTCATTTCAAGAGTTCAAGTAAATCTGGGCAATCCGTCATAGCAGAGTTAGTTTAAATCCTGACGTCTCAGGTGCTGAGAGGAACAAAGGACAAATAGATAATGACATCCTCTTGCCCCCAAGATAATCTTGCCAGGCAAGATTATCCTAGGATAAAGAGAGTCAGATATGACAGATAAAGACTACTTATAAAGTGCAAAACTCTACGGTAGACAAAATGTGTTGAAGAAAGCCATAGAAATGATTGCAATTTCAGGAAGAGGAAGTGAGGTGGGCTGTAAAACTCACTGTGATTTCCATGGAGAAGAAAGCAAAAGGCTTTTCAGATCAAATTTCAACCAGTTGCTGCTTAATTGAATCCTAGCCTTCTGTATTTCTGCCCAATGGCATTAGGGTTCCAAAGAGCATCCCTTGACTTGCCCTCACTTATACAGTGTAAGCTTAAGGAGCTAACCCAGGCTGCTCTCTGCAGCTCCTCCAAGTCCAGTGGTCAGCTGGGATGGTGGCCTCCCTTGTCTGCTGCTAATTCAAACTCAGCTCTCATTAATTGACTAGATATTTGGTGTTATGGTGCTATCAGTTCCACCTGGGATGAGTTTTGTTTGCCATTTACAGTCATAACAAAACAAGCAGATATCAGGCTATTTAACTATTGCCCACCCTGTACAACCCAGGACTGATCATCTTTACATTCAGAAAAATGTTTTCCTGGAAACCACACATTTCTCACCACCAACCACATTCCTTTGAGACAGCTGCTTTTGTATAATAGTTTCAAACACTTGGGGAGAGCATATTTATTAACTCTTACAGCATATTCCAAATTTAAAATTGTATGAGACCTTTGCTTTTTTTGCCCTAAATATATATACTTTCAGAATTACAATATCATTTAATGTTCAGCATAGTTTCTGGTATGTAGTAGGTGCCCAATCACTATTAATCACTTTCCACCTTTTTTTTTCCCTCCTGCAATTTACAGATGAAGAAACTGAAGCTCATAAAGATTAAAAATCTTGCCAAAGTCACAGTCAAAAGCTACTGGCTCTAAGAGATGAACCTGGGACTGTGAGAAGCCTAAGCTCCTACTCTTTTTATGGGACATAAAAATGTAACCAAAAATTTAGTTTCCCTCTCATGCATGGATATATGATTCATATAGTCTCTCCATCATTCTCATTCTCTCTCATAGTATCTTTATCTTCCTCTTTGTTTTAGATAGGGTTGTTGAGTTATAATTTACATATAGTAAAATTGAGTCCTATTATGTATGTGAGTTTTTCAAATCCATACATTTGTATAGGTACAATCTTAATCAAAATATAAAACTTGTCATTATCCCAGAGCCTCTGCCTTCCCCTTTTCTGTGGATCTCCTTCCCCAACCCTCAGCCTATGCGATTTGATTTCTGTTCTTATGATTGCCTTTTCCATAATGTCATATAAATGTTATCATACTATACACAGCCTTTAAAAATTGAGATATTACTCACATACCATTAAACTCACCCATTTAAAGTATACAGTTCAGTGGTGTTTAGCCCATTCCCAAGGTTTTGCAACCATCACAACTAGCTAATTCCAGAATATTTTCAATCCCAGAAGAAGACCCATGCCCATCAACAGTCATTCTCCACTCTCTTCTACCCCATCCCCTAGAAAACACTATCATTCTATCATTATGGATTTGCCTATTCTAGATGTTTCATATAAGTGGAATCACACAATATGTGGCCTTTTGTGTCTTGCTTTTTTCACTTAGCATAATGTTATCAAGTTTCATCCATGTTGTAGCATGTATCAGTACTTCATTCCTTTTTATGGCTATATAATATTCCATCATATGGCTATGCCATAGTTTGTTTACCTATTCATCAGCTGATGAACATTTAGCTTGTTTCTACTTTTTGGCTTAAATAATGCCTCTATGACCTCTCTTGTACAAGTATTTGGGTGGGCATACATTTTACATTCTTTTGATCCTTTCCTTCCCACTATGCTTATTGTTGCCTGGGTGAAAAAATAATCTGTACACCAAAGCCCCATAACATGAAATTTGCCCATATAACAAACCAGCACATATACCTCTGAACCTAAAGTAAAATTTAAAAAAATTCTTTTTTGAGTGTACACCTAGAAGTGGAATTGCTGGTTCATATGCTAACTCTATGTTTAACTTCTTGAGTAACCGTCAAACTTATCAAAGTGCTTTATCATTTTACATTTCTACCAGGAATTCATGAGAGTTCTGATTTCTCCATATCCTCTCCAACAGTTGTTGCTGCTCATTTTTTTATTATAGTCATCCTAATAAGTATAAAAAGATTTTGTGGATTTTATTTGCATTTTTTCTAATGATTAATGATGTTGAGCATCTTTTTATGTCCTTATTAGCCATTTTAAATGTCCTTTGGATATCCATTCAGATATTTCGTTCATTTTGTAAATGGGTTTTTCTTCATAGCCTTTTGTCTGACTTCTTTCACATACGTGAATATAATGCTTTGAAAATTCCTTCATGTTGTTGTGTTCCTGTTTGTTATTGAGTAACAGTCCATTGTATGAATATACTATAATTCTTTTTATCCACTTACCACTTGATGGGCATTTGGGTTGCTTCCTGTTTGGGGCAATTATGAATCCAGCTACTTTAAATATTCTTGTACAATATTTTATTTGTATACATGTTTTAATTTCTTTTAGGTAAATACCTAGGAGTAAAATATTGCACCATATGGTAAGTACATGATGATCTTTACAAGAAACAAACTGATTTTTAAACTAGCTGTACCATTTTGCATTCCCACCAATAATTTATGAATGTATGAGATATTTCTAAAGCTTCTTGCCAGCACTCAGTATTTTTAGTCTTTTAAATTTTAGCCATTCTGTTGTTAAATAGTGATATTTCAATATGGTTTTAATTTGCATATCACTAATGTATAGTGATATTAATCTTTCTATTTAAATTTCTTTTTTATCGGGGAAGATTTTGTCTTTTTAAATTAAAAGGCTTTTTTTTTTAAGAGCAATTTTATGTTTACAGAAAAACTGAGTATAAAGTGATTTTCTGTATCCCCTTACCACTGGCACCATCCCAGTTTCCTCTTTATGAACATCTTGCATTAGTGTGGTATATTTGTTATGACTGATGAACCAATATTGATACATATTATTAACCATAGTCCATAGTTTACTTTAGGGTTCACTCTTTGTGTTGTCCATTCTATAGGTATTTATACATGTATAATGATATATACAACATTAAAGTATTAAACAGAACAGTTTTCCTATCCTAAAAATCCTCTATGCTTCATCTATTCATCCTTCTTCCTTCTGAACATCTAGCAATCACAGATTTCTTTTTTTCACTGTCTCCATAGTTTTGCTTTATCCAAAATGCCAAATAGTTGGAATTATACAATTTGTAGCCTTTACATATTGGCTTCTTTCACTTAGCAATGCACCTTTTAGGTTCCTCCATGTGTTTTCACAGCTTGATAGCTCTTTTTTTTTTTTTTTTTTTTCCATATTGCTGAGTAGTATTTCATTGCATAGATGAACCACAGTTTGTTTATTCACTCAGCTATTAAAGAACTTCTTGGTTGCTTCCAAGTTTTATCAATCATGAATAAAGCTGTTTTAGATGTAATTCCTCAATTCATTTGAGTAAATAACAGGGAGCATAAATACTGGATCATAAGGTAAGAGCGCATTCGTTTTGTGAGAAAATGCCAAAATGTCTTCCAAAATGGCTATCCCATTATGCACTACCATCAGCAATGAATGAGAGTTTCTGTTGCTCGACATCCTCGCCAGCCATGGTTGTTGTCAATGTTTTAGATTTAATAGCACTAATAGGTTCGTAGTGGTTTCTCATTGTTTTAATTCCCAAGTCTCTAATGATATATGATGCTGAGTGTTTTTTCATATACTTATTTGCCATCTTTTTATCTTCTTTGGTGTCTGTTAAGTCTTTGGTCCATTTTTTAATCAGATTGTTTTCTTATGATTGAGTTCAAGAGTTCTTTGTATAATTTGAAAACAAGCCTTTTATCAGATCTGTATTTTGCAAAGGTTTTCTCCCATTTTGTAACTTGACTTTTCATTATTTCATCAACACTGTCTTTCACAGTGCAGTTTCATCAACACTGTCTTTTGCAGTTTCTGTGTTTTTTCACAGAGCAGAAGGTATGAATTTTGATGAAGTCCAACTTATCAAATTTTTTTTTTCTGGATTGTGCTTTTGGTCTTGTTACTTAAAAGCCATCATCAAACCCAGCGAACCCGGGTTTTCTACTGTTATTTCTAAGAGTTTTATAGTTTTGCTTGTTAAAGTTAGGCCTATAATCCCTTTTGAGTTAATATTTGTGAAATATGTAAGTTTTCTGTCTAGATTAATTTTTTATGTGGATGTACAGTTGTTGTTTTGTATTATTTATCCCTTGAATTGCCTTTGCTCTTTTTCAAGGATCACTTGACTTTGCGTGAGTTCATTTCTGGGTCTCTGTTCTGTTTCATTGATATATTGTCTATGGTTCTGCCAATACCACACTATCTTGATAACTGTAGTTTTATAGTAAGTTTTTTTCTTAATCTTTTTTTAAAATATAAGTTCTAGGGTACATGTGCGCAACATGCAGGTTTTGTTACATATGTATACATGTGTCATGTTCGTTTGCTGCACCCATTAATTTGTCATTTACATTAGGTATTTCTCTTCATGCCATCCCTCCCCCATCCCCATGACAGGCCCCAGTGTGTGATGTTCCCTGCCCTGTGTCCAAGTGTTCTCACTGTTCAATTCCCACCTATGAGTGAGAAAATGCGCTGTTTGGTTTTCTGTCCTTGCGATAGTTTGCTAAGAATAATGGTTTCCAGCTTCATCCATGTCCCTACAAAGGACATGAACTCATCCTTTTTTATGGCTGCATAGTATTCCATGGTGCATATGTGCCACATTTTCTTAATCCAATCTATCATTTATGGACATTTTGGTTGGTTCTAAGTCTTTGCTATTGTGAATAGTGCCACAATAAACATACATGTGCATGTGTCTTTATAGTAGCATGATTTATAATCCTTTGGGTACATACCCAGTAATGGGATCACTGGGTAAAATGGTATTTGTAGTTCTAGATTGTTGAGGAATTGTCACACCGTCTTCCACAATGGTTGAACTTGTTTACACTCCTACCAACAGTGTGAAAGCATTCCTATTTCTCCACACCCCCTCCAGCACCTGTTGTTTCCTGACTTTTTAATGATCACCATTCTAACTGGTATGAGATGGTATCTCGTTGTGGTTTTGATTTGCATCATCCAGTGATGACGAGCAGTTTCTCATATGTCTGTTGGCTGCATAAATGTCTTCTTTTGAAAAGTGTCTGTTCATATCCTTTGCCCACTTTTTGATGGGGCTGATTTTTTTCTTGTAAATTTGTTTAAGTTCTTTGTAGATTCTGGATATTAGCCCTTTGTCAGATGGGTAGATTGCAAAAATTTTCTCCCATTCTGTAGCTTGCTTGTTCACTCTGATGGCAGTTTATTTTGCTGTGCAGAAGCTCTTTAGTTTAATTAGATCCCAGTTGTCTATTTTTGCTTTTGTTGCCATTGCTTTTGGTGTTTTACTCATGAAGCCCTTGCCCATGCCTATGTCCTGAATGGTATTGCTTAGGTCTTCTTCTAGGGTTTTTATGGTTTTAGGTCTAACATTTATGTCTTTAATCCATCTTGAATTAATTTTTGTATACAGTGTAAGGAAGGGATCCAGTTTCAGTTTTCTACATATGGCTAGCCAGTTTTCCCAGCACCATATATTAAATAGGCAATCCTTTCCCCATTTCTTATTTTTGTCAGGTTTGTCAAAGATCAGATGGTTGTAGATGTGTGGCATTATTTCTGAGGCCTCTGTTCTGTTCCTTTGGTCTAGATCTCTGTTTTGGTACTACTACCACATTGTTTTGGTTACTGTAGCCTTGTAGTATAGTTTGGAGTCAGGTAGCATGATGCCTTCAGCTTTGTTCTTTCAGCTTAGGATTGTCTTGACAATGCAGGTTCTTTTTTGTTTCCATATGAAATTTAAAGTAGATTTTTCCAATTTTGGTAGTTTGATGGGTATGGCATTGAATCTATAAATTGCCTTGGGCAGTATGGTCATTTTCATGATATTGATTCTTCCTATTTATGAGCATGGAATGTTCTTCCATTTGTTTGTGTCCTCTTTTATTTCGTTGAGCAGTGGTTTGCAGTTCTCCTTGAAGAGGTCCTTCACATTCCTTGTAAGTTGGAATCCTAGGTATTTTATTCACTTTGTAGCAATTGTGAATAGGAGCTCACTCATTATTTGGCTCTCTGTTTGTCTGTTCTTGGTGTATAAGAATGCTTGTGATTTTCGCACATTGATTTTGTATCCTGAGACTTTGCTGAAGTTGCTTATCAGCTTAAGGAGATTTTAGGTTGAGATGATGGGGTTTTCTAAATATACAATCATGTCATCTGCAAACAGGGACAATTTGACTTCCTCTTTTCCTAATTGAATACTCTTTATTTCTTTCTCTTGCCTGATTGCCCTGGCCAGAACTTCCAACAATATGTTGAATAGGAGTGGTGAGAGAGGGCATCCCTGTCTTCTGCCAGTTTTCAAAGGGAATGCCTCCAGTTTTTGCCCATTCAGTATGATATTGGCTGTAGGTTTGTCATAAATAGCTCTTATCATTTTGAGGTACGTTGCATCAATACCTGGTTTATGGAAAGTTTTTAGCATGAAGACTATTGAATTTTGTTAAAGGCCTTTTCTGCATCTATTGAGATAATCATGTGGTTTTTGTCTTTGGTTCTGTTTATGTGATGGATTACAGGTATTGATTTGGGTATGTTAAACAGGCCTTGCATCCCAGGGATGAAGCCCACTTGATCAGGTGGATAAGCTTTTTGATGTGCTGCTGAATCCGGTTTGCCAGTATTTTATTGAGGATTTTCACATCAATGTTCATCCAGGATATTGGTCTAAAATTCTCTTTTTTTGTTGTGTCTCTGCCAGGTTTTTGTATCAGGACGATGCTGGCCTTGTAAAATGAGTTGGGGAGGATTCCCTCTTTTTCTTTTGATTGGGATAGTTTCAGAAGGAATGGTACCATCTCCTCTTTGTATCTCTGGTAGAATTCAGCTGTGAGTCTGTCTGGTCCTGTACTTTTTTTGGTTTGTAGGCTATTAATTATTGCCTCAATTTCAGAGCCTGTTATTGGTCTATTCAGGAATTCAACATCTTCCTGGTTTAGTCTTGGGAGGGTGTATGTGTCCAGGAATTTATCCATTTCTTCTAGATTTTCTACTTTATTTGTGTAGAGGTGTTTATAGTATTCTCTGATGGTAGTTTGCATTTCTGTGGAATTGGTCGTGATATCCCCTTTATCATTTTTCATTGCGTCTATTTCATTCTTCTCTCTTTCCTTCTTTATTTGTCTTGCTAGCAGTCTATCTATTTTGTTGATCTTTTCAAAAAACCAGCCCCTGGATTCATTGATTTTTTGAAGGTTTTTTTTGTGTCTCTATCTCCTTCAGTTCTGCTCTAATCTTAGTTATTTCTTGACTTCTGCTAGCTTTTGAATGTGTTTGCTCTTGCTTCTCTAGTTCTTTTAATTGTGATGTTAGGGTGTAAATTTTAGATCTTTCCTGCTTTCTCTTGTGGGCATTTAGTGCCATAAATTTCCCTCTAACACTGCTTTAAATGTGTCCCAGAGATTCTGGTACATTGTGTCTTTGTTCTCATTGGTTTAAAGAACATCTTTATTTCTGCCTTCATTTCGTTATTTACCCAGTAGTCATTCAGGAGCAGGTTGTTCAGTTTCCATGTAGTTGTGCAATTCTGAGTGAGTTTCTTAATCCCGAGTTCTAATTTGATTGTACTGTGGTCTGAGACATAGTTTGTTGTGATTTCTGTTCTTTTACATTTGCTGAGGAGTGCTTTACTTACAACTATGCGGTAAATTTTGGAATAAGTGCAATATGGTGCTGAGAAGAATGCATATTCTGTTGATTTGGGGTGGAGAGTTCTGTAGATGTCTATTAAGTCTGCTTGGTGAAGGTTTGAGTTCAAGTCCTGCATATCCTTGTTAAAATTATGTCTCGTTGATCTGTCTAATATTGAGAGTGGCATGTTAAAGTCTCCCATTATTATTGTGTAGGAGTCTAAGTCTCTTTTTAGGTCTCTCAGGACTTGCTTTATGAATCTGGGTGCTCCTGTATTGGGTGTATGTATATTTAGGATAGTTAGTCTTCTTGTTGAATTGATCCCTTTACCATTACGTAATGACCTTCTTTGTCTCTTTTGATCTTTGTTGGTTTAAAGTCTGTTGTATCAGAGATTAGGATTGCAACCCCTGCTTTTTTTTTTTTTTTTTTTTTTTTTTTTTGCTTTCCATTTGCTTGGTAGGTCTTCCTCCATCCCTTTATTTTGAGCCTATGTGTGTCTCTGCACATGAGATGGGTCTTCTGAATACAGCACACTGATGGGTCTTGACTCTTTATCCAATTTGCCAATCTGTGTCTTTTAATTGGGGCACTTAGCCCATTTACATTTCAGGTTAATATTGTTGTTTGTGAATTTGATCCTGTCATTATGATGTTAGCTGGTTATTTTGCCCATTAGTTGATGCAGTTTCTTCCTAGCATTGATGGTCTTTACAATTCGGCATGTTTTTGCAGTGACTGGTACCAGTTGTTCCTTTCCATGTTTAATACTTCCTTCAGGAGCTCTTGTAAGGCAGGCCTGGTGGTGACAAAATCTCTCAGCCTTTGCTTGTCTATAAAGGATTTTATTTCTTCTTCACTTATGAAGCTTAGTTTGGCTGGATATGAAATTCAGGGTTGAAAATTCTTTTCTTTAAGAATGTTGAATATTGGCCCCCACTCTCTTCTGGCTTGTAGGGTTTCTGCAGAGAGATCTGCTGTTAGTCTGATGGGCTTCCGTTTGTGGGCAACCTGACCTTTCTTTCTGGCTGCACTTAACATTTTTTCCTTCATTTCAACCTTGGTAAATCTGATGATTATGTGTCGTGGGGTTGCTCTTCTCAAGGAGCATATTAGTAGTGGTCTCTGTATTTCCTGAATTTGAATGTTGGTCTATCTTCCTAGGTTGAGGAAGTTCTCCTGGATAATATCCTGCAGAGTGTTTTCCAGCTTGCTTCCATTCTCCCAATCACTTTCAGGTACACCAATCAAACGTAGATTTGGTCTTTTCACATAGTCCCATATTTCTTGGAGGCTTTGCTCATTTCTTTTTACTCTTTTCTCTCTAAACTTCTCTTCTAACTTAATTTCATTCATTTGATCTTCAATCACTGATACCCTTTCTCCCACTTGATTGAATCCACTACTGAAGCTTGTGCATGTGTCATGTAGTGCTTGTGCTATGGATTTCAACTCCATCAGGTCTTTTAAGGTCTTCTCTACCCTGTTTATTCTAGTTAGACATTCATCTAATCTTTTATCAAGGTTACTAGCTTCCTTACAATGGGTTTGAACATCCTCCTTTAGCTCAGAGAAGTCTGTTATTATCAACCTTCTGAAGCCCACTTCTGTCAGTTCATCAAAGTCATTCTCTGTCCAGCTTTGTTCCGTTGCTGGTGAGGAGCTGTGATCCTTTGGAGGAGAAGAGGTGCTCTGGTTTTTAGAATTTTCAGCTTTTCTGTTCTGGTTTCTCCCCATCTTTGTGGTTTTATCTACCTTTGGTCTTTGATGATGGTGACCTACAGATGGGGTTTTGGTGTGGATGTCCTTTTTGTTAATGTTGATGCTATTCCTTTCTGTTTGTTAGTTTTCCTTCTAACAGTCAGGTCCCTCACCTGCAGGTCTGTTGGAGTTTGCGGGAGGCCCACTGCAGACCCTGTTTGCCTGGGTATCACCAGCGGAGGCTCAGTTGGAAATGCAGAAATCCCCCGTCTCCTGCATTGATCACACTGGGAGCTGCAGACTGGAGCTGTTCCTATTTGGCCATCTTGGAATGGGAGCCACTTTATAGGAAGTTTTGAAGTCAGGTAACATCAGTCTTCAGATTTTGTACTCTTTCAATAATCAGTTGTATATTCTGGGTCTTTTGCGTTTTCATATAAACTTTATTTATTTTTTTCTTTTGAGATAGAGTCTCATTGTTGCCTAGGCTACAGTACAGTGACCAGATCTTAACTCTCTACAACCTCAGCCTTCCGGGCTCAAGTGATCCTCCTATCTCGGTCTCCCAAGTAGCTGGGACTACAGGCTTGTGCCACCATGCCCAGCTAAATTTTGTACTTCTTGTAAAGACAGGGTCTCACTATGTTGTTCATACTGATCTTGAATTCCCGGACTCAAGAGATCTGCCCACCTTGGCTTCCCAAAGTGCTGGGATTACAGGTGTGAGCCACCATGGCTGGCTGATTTTTCATATAAACTTTAGAATCAATTTGATGCTATCCACAAATTAACATGCTGAGATGCTGATTGATATCTTGTCAGATTAAGTTCAATTTGGAAAAAAACTGACATTTTGATAATATTGAGTTTCCCTATCCATGAACATGGAATATCTCTCTATTTATTTAAATCTTTGATTTCTTTCATCAGAGTTTTGTAGTTTTCTCATATATAGTTTGTTAGATTAACACTTAAGTATTTAATATTTTCGTTGCTAATGTAAATGAAATCATATGTTTTTATTTCAAATTCTCATTGTTAATTGCTGGTATATAAAAAAGCAATTGAGTTTTGCATATTACCTTGTATCCTGCCACATTGTTATAATCATTTATTAATTTGAGGAGTTTTTTCTTTACTGATTATTTGGGATTTCTACATAGAAAATTATGTCATGTGCAAACTAAGGCAACTGTATTTCTTCCTTACCAACCTGTATCGTTTTTATTCCTTTTGATGTCTTTTTTACTTAGCTATCACTTCCAATGTAGTGTTGAATAGGAGTGGGAAGAGTAGATTCCTTGCTGTGTACCTGATCTTAGCAAAAAAGCATCTAACGTTTATGTATTGTATAAGATTTTTAAAGGTATTTATCAGGTTAAAAAAGATTCCCTCCTGGGCCGAATGTGGTGGCTCATGCCTGTAATCCCAACACTTCGGGAGGCTGATGAGGTGGATCATCTGAGGTCGGGAATGCGAGACCAGCCTTACCAACATGGAGAAACTCTGTCTCTACTGAAAATACAAAATTAGCCGAGCGTGGTGGTGCATGCCTGTAATCCCAGCTACTGGGGGCGCTGAGGCAGGAGGGTCACTTGAATCCAGGGGCGGAGGTTGCAGTAAGCCAAGATTGCTTCATTGCACTCCGGCCTGGGCAAGAAGAGCAAAACTCTGTCTCAAAAAAAAAAAAAAAAAAAAAGGTTCCCTCTCTTTCTAGTTTTTTGTTCTTTTTGTTGGTTATCATAAATGCGTATTGAATTTTGTCAAATTTTTTTTCTGCATTATGATCATAGAATTTTTCCTTTAGCCTATTGATGTGATGAATTACATTGTTTCTTGAATGTTGAACCAGGCTTGCACACCTGAAATAAACCCCACTTGCGCATTGTGTATAATTATTTTATTCATTGTTGAATCTGATTTACTAATATATTGTTGAGGATGTTTTTGTCTAATAAGATACATGCCATGTAGTTTACCTTTTTTAAATGTCTTTATCTGATTTTAGTATCAGGGTAATGTTAGAATGAATTAGGAAAAAGTTATTCTACTTCTATAGTTTGGGAGAAATTGTAGAGTATTCATATATTTTCTTCCTTAAATATTTGGTATAATTTACTACTGAACCCATCAGAGTTGGGTGCCTTCTAAGTTGAAGAGTTATTACTTATTGATTCAGTTTCTTTAATAGATATAATCCTATTCACATTATTTCTTCCTGTGTCAGTTTTTGTAGATTGTGCTTAAAGGAATCGACCCATTTCATCTAGATTATTAAATTTGTGGGAATAGCATTGAGTTAATCATAATATTATTATATTTCATTGTCTGTGGAATCAATAGTGATGACCCTTCTTTCATTTCTTATATTAGTAATTTATGTCTTTTCTTCTTTTTTTTAGTTAGCATGGCTAGAGGTTTATCAATTTTATTGATCTTTTCAAAGAATCAATTCTGGTTTCATTGATATTCCCGATTGACTTTGTATTTTGAATTTTATTTATTTTGGCTCTATCATTATTTATTTTATCTTGCTTATGTTGAACATAATTTGTTCTCCTTTTCATAGTTTCTTAAAATATATGCTTAAATCATTAATCTTTAATCTTTTTTCTTCTCTAATATATTCATTCAATATGGTAAGTTTCCCTCTAAGCACTGTTTCAATGCATCCCATGAATTTTGATGTTGTATTTTAATTTCCACTTAGTTTAAAATATTTTAAAATTTCTCTTGAGATTTTTCTTTGACACATATGCTATTCAAAGTGTGTTACTTCATCTCCACTAATTTAGGGGTTTCTCAGATTTTTTATTATTGATTTCTACTTTAATTCCATTGTGGTCTGAAGCAATATTTTCTATAACTTCTATTATTTTAAATGTTCTAGGGTGTGTTTTGTGACCCCAAATGTGATCTATCTTGGTTAATGTTCTGTGTGAGTTCAAGAAAACAAAGTGAATGAGGACAGATGTGTATGCATTGCTAGATGTGGTAGTGGCAAGTTTGTGTGGAGTTTTCTTATTTTTAAAATAGTTTTATTGAACTATAATATACATGCTGTAAAATTCAAATATCTAAAGTACATAGCTCAATAAACATTTGTAGAGTAAACATGCCCATGTAACCACTGTCCAATTGACAATATAATTGCCAATGAATTACTAGTAACGTTTTATTTACTAAATTTAGTTTTATTTACTAAACATTACTAGTAATTCATTGGCAATTACATTGTTTCCTTTGTACCATACAAGCTTCTTCAAAACAGTGGTTAGACATAGAATCTGTGAAAAAAAAACTCTTACAAGAGGACAGTTGGTGCGACAAATGGTCTTACTACTTCAGTTGGTCCAAATAGTGTACTGAGATCATCATCTCCGGCCTCTACCACACAGTCCAGCTTCTCTTCTTTCTCAGCCAGCACATCTGTCAGTCTGAATGACTGGCCTCGAAGGTCACTTTATAAGACCAGTCACTCAGACTGACAGATGTGCTAGCTGAGGAACCCCTGGTTACCATGTGTATCAGTCTATTGTTGATGTAACTTCCTACTCGTAAGTAAAATGAGCATGGGAGGTAAATGAGATGACTCAGTTAATCTCCTTGGTCCCAAACTGGAGTCCCTGACCCATTATGCAACAGTAAAATTCACCTCCTCTTGATGATCAGGATCGATTACCCATGTCAGTATGGTCATTCCTTTTTTTGCGTGTGATTCACCAGAATGAGTAACCCCATATTACCCAAATGGTGAGCGGGGGGAGGTGACCAGCCAGTATTTGTACTTTTATGTTTAGTGATATTATCACTACAGCTCATGGTAGGAGTATTGCCCCTCTAGGAAAAAAAAAGGCTCTATACCTATGCTGTAATATGGAAACCACTAGTCGTGTATGGATATTTAATTTTGAATTAAATTAAAATTTTAGTTCCTCAGTCATGTTAGCCACATTTCAAGTGTTGTATGGACACATGTGGTTAGTGGTCACCATATCGGAAAGTGTAGAGGAATATTTCCACTACTGCAGAAAATCCTATTGGACAGCACTGCTTCAGGCTTTTATATTCTACCAGTTGAAGACACAGTTCCATATAATGGCCATTAGTATTTATATGACATTCCAGTTTCATGGAGTGTTATCCCTAATTTGACACTTTAGCTAGTATTAATTGACCAATTATTAGTATGTAGCCTTTGTGTGAACATCAAAGACAAACACACAGGACAGTGTCTTTATTCAAGGAACTTAGAATCTAATAGGGGATAAGTAAAAACAACCTCACCAATCAAATATGCATATGTCATTATAATTTTTAGATGAATGAATGCACTTCTTATCATTAATGGATTATTATTATGTGATCATGTGTCCTTTGTCCTATCTCCTTCACTATAAAATGGCTCTCTTGAGCTAGGGCAATGTCAGTAAATTAGACATTCTGTGCGAGTCTCCTTGAGGCATGAATAAATTGGACATTCTTCAACAACAGTAACTAGACTATGCTTGGTACAAGAAGGTCCATGCTCTTGGGCCCATGTATAACTTCTGTTTCTTTACCATACCTATTCCTTCCATCAGCCCATTGTACTTGCTCTTTCCATACATTTGTTTTGGGCTTCTTCTAAAGAAGGTGTTTTCTAGTAATTATTATTTTGATATACAAAGAGTCTCATTTTTTTAGGACCCACTTTTGTAGATCTGATTACATGCCTCTCCCCTAGACTTCCTTATCTCCAATTTTACAATTTTGTTTCATCCTGATGGATTTTAAAATACAAACATTCACTGGGTTAGAAGTCATATATTGTGTACCAGAGGCTATGCTAACCTGTTCTGTTAAAGGTACTACTTTTGGCACAGCAATTGTGATTGGTACAACCTCTGAATTAAGTTTGTGATCACCCATTATCATCTGCTTTGTGTAGGAGTAATACTAGTGAATTAAATGGGGGTATAATGAGAATCCCCAGCCCAGTATCATTTAAGTATTTGAAAATTGCAATAATCTCTGCCATTCCACCAAGGATGGAGTATTTTTTTTTTTTTTTTCCAACTTGCAATCTTAGCTGGGAAGAGGGCCATTTTCAGGGGCTTCCAGGAAAAAAACTTGGTCTTTCCTATTCTTCACAGATCAAGCAATAAATGTGAGGCTTCTTTCAGTTTCTAAGCATGTCCATCCTGATCATGAATTTGGGAACTGGGGAAATAACTGCCAAGTGAATGTATGGACTCAGTGAGTCTACCATAAGACAGACCTGGTGAAAATTCTGCTTGTAATTTCCCGGTTGCCTCTGCCTCATTGCAATTAGTAGATCCAGCAGGTCACCTCCACTTAACACTGTTGATGTTTTTGAAATGGAAGGGAGAGTTTTATACTGTGAACTCATAATGCCATTGTATCTGGAGGAAAAGAGGTCATAATCCTTTGGTCTTTATAATAAATCCATGTATTCATCTAAAATTGTAACCACATATGCATATTTGATTGGGGTGAAAATTTTCTTTTACTTGTCCTCCCATTAGATTAGAAGTACATTGAATGAAGACACTGTTCTATGTGCTCATCTTTGATGTTCACGCTAACCCCACATACTAATAACTGGCCAATAACTATCAACTAAAGGAACAATGCCCTTTATAGCTGCTCCATATTTATGCTTGTATGACAGACTCACAATAGTTTGAATAATAGTAAGTGGAAGTGATTTGAAAATATACTTATGCAATCTGATACACCATAACTGTAAAATATTAGCCCCCAAATTTTGACATAATGTGATTTGATCACACACCATTCAAAACACAGTTGGTCTCAACACAAAGTATGGGTTCATCCTGTCACAATATTCTGGCTTGAATCTCTCTTATAAGACTTCACTTTCCTACAGAGGGCAGGAGATATGGCTACCAGCTGCACCCATGTTGTATAGTTTATAACTTTCGCTACCTGGAGGGAGCCAACCCAAGCTCACTCTCAGGTGTAAGAAATCCTGACGAAGACTCTGATTTATCAGCTTCAGATGGGTGCACTACGGCAGGTAATTTAACCTTTCAAGCCTCAGGCTCTGAGGGCAGGAGATGGACTCGTATTTTAAAATGGAGACCACCTCTGAACTGCAAGTTGCAGTATGAAAAAGAAGTATTTCTAGAAGAAAGAACAATCCTGAAATATTTAAAAAATAAGTGTCTGTTGTCTCCTAGAATAAATGAAAAAAGTAATTGTTTTTCCTAACAAAAATTAAATAGCCCAAACATGGAAGTCAGCACATTTTATATTCTGTATTATTCCACCCACACTTCCTTGAAAATTATGTGTTTTTATAAACTGCTTTTAATAAAGGAATTAAAATACTTTGAAATATTTTTAGGCAGCACAGTCACTGGCTCACTGACAATCTGAGGCAGTTGTCTCCTCAGACACTCTGTCTTTCCAGTAGTTATAGCTTTTTGACAGCAGGATCAGGGTGAGATAAATAGCTTTAACATTTTTGTTAAAAATAAAAAGCCCCACAAACCTGGCCCATCATTTCCTACTGGCAGGAATATAAATAGCCGATGCACTTTACTATGCATAAAGCCAAACAAAGGCCAAAACAATCTTGTCTAAAGGTGATTAGAATGTGCGTGTTTATGGAAACGAGATGTGGCCACCCTCTGGCTTAGGGTCCATCTGATTGGGTCTATTTATAAATAGAATTCCAAAGTGAACAAACCCACTTCCTGTTAGTCTCTCTCAATCTCCTTTTTTTTTTCTCTCTCTCTAAAGTATGGATCTGATCTCTTGCACTGTTTGTAAGAAGAAAATTCTGTTTGTCATTTATCAAAATCTAAACAGCTGCAACCTAACAATGTTAGTTTAGTTTCAATATTAAGTAAATAAATGTGAGCAGTGATCATATTATACAAACATGTGGACCTGGAATTTAAATTCAATAAATTTTATTTCTAATTAGTTTCACAAGGTTTCAGATTTTCTTAACTTCCCTTCACATCTTCCAACTTTACTATATTAGCATGAATGGCATATTGTGTAGAGATGGCATCTTAACTCTCTCCCAAGCCATAGTACTAAGCCTGTCTGAGTTTGAAGATTTTTTTCTCTTTAAAGTTCTAAATAATTTACTTTGAAAGCAAGAGTGAGTGATTTGAAAAGGTGTTGGCTTGAAATTCATGGCACAATTAAAGGCATCATTATACTTTCCAGATCAGGTGTAAAATGAACAGAAAAAAAAAAGTGCATTTCTCTGTAATTCCACCCATGTGACTCATCCTGAAACCACATTAATTGTATATTTAAGACTTGCTTCACTCATTAGCCAGCCATTTCAATGCACTTATATTTTGGATCAAATTCTGGGTCATTTAAGTGATTCATAGAATCAAGGGTATAAAACCCATTTATACCCAATGATGGTGAAAGCCATTAGTCAACAATAATTATTATGAACCTGCTGTGTGCCATTTCCAATTTACATTCTTCAAAAAGCAAAAGTGGTCTCCCTTTGGACACTTGAAGGGTATTTACAATAAATTACATGGTGGAACAACTTGAATTAAATAATGGTCCTTTAAGAACCAAGCTCCATTGAAAGACTAATTTGGAAATTAAGTTCTATTTTTTGTTGAAACATATGTGAATATAGCACCAATTTGGAGAGTCCCCTATGCTAACAAAAAATACGTTCTGAACAAATACATCTTCTTCTACAAGTTAATAGTATTTTACTCATAGGGTTTTCTAAGGATGATTAGAACAGTTGTATAATAACTATTGGGCCATTATTAATTTTATATTAATTCCTTGGGATATTCCTATGGAATCTTGTCTAATCCTTCTTTAGTTTTCCTATGCCTCTATTTTCATCAAGACAAAAAGAAGTAAAGCTTTTATTTTAGATTCTAAGTTGTCAGACCATTAGAAACTACATCAAGACATGATATAGAAAACTGTTCACTACCCAGAGATGGTGAAGTTCAAGCTAAATGCATTAATTGCGTGACACTTTGAAGTCACTGCCTTTGGGAGGGATGAGTGCATTTCATGTGAAGCATAGATATGGGAGTACTTCTGATTACAGCCAATGATGTGCTAACAAGCTTACCTTTCTGTCTTGAGAAAACTGAACCAGTTTTTAAACACTGGACAATAGTTAGCACAGGACAATTGTATCTAGGATAAAGAAAATGAAGAAAGTGAGTCCAACGAGTGTCCCATCTCACAGCACTGAGAAACTTTTCAGCCTGCAGAACAGGAAGAAGGAATGCAATCAGAGCCTGGTGGTTCCTTCCGTGAGGTGAGGAGACAGACTTTGAAATTCAGATGGGTGGTTAGAGTTTTCAGGAAAAAGTATGAGAAGAGGAGAGGGTTGTACAGAGAAATTATAAGAGCGCTGCAGAGATCTTCAGAGGGGAAACCTCAAGTCTTTACTTGAGTACAGACATGCATGTGAAGAAACTACAAAGGCAAGGGAGACACCATCAGAGAGAAGTAGGTGGAATAATCCCTACGGCTTACACAAAGCTAGAAATAGCTTGTTCTCCCAACACCCAGAGACTACAAGCCTCCTAACATACAAAACATTGAGTAGTGTCCTTAGAAAGGTGTTGCGTTAGTAATGGTAAATAATTAGCCTTAGAATAAAGGTCGCTCTAGATTCACCCTAACAAAGCTCAAAAGCAAGAATCAAACTGATTGCAAGTGACTGAACTTTATCTCAGAACAAAACCTCAACACATTTAACAAAAATACAAAAAATTTAAAAATAGAAAGGGAGTAAATATAGTATCTAATGATGTGAAATTACTGTGACTTTCAGCTGAACAAAAATTATTACGCATAAAAAGACAGAAGAAAATACGAACCATCTCCAAGAGAAAGTAAATCAATATAAACAAATGCAGACATGAACCACATGATACAATTAGTAGACAAGGACATCAAAACAATTACTGTAAATATTCTCCATTTGTTTAGGAAGGTGGAAGAGAATACAAGCATAATAGAGAGAAAAAATGTTAGCTATAGAAAAGATTCAAATCAGACTTCTAAAGATGGGAAATACACTATCTGAGTTTAAAACTTCACTGAATGGGAGTAACAAGATTAGATTTTGCAGAGGAAAGGTTACTAATGTGAAGACCTAACAGTAGAACTAGTCAAAATGTATTACAGAGAAAAAAGAACCAGTCAACAGGGCCGGGTGCAATGGCTCATGCCTGTCATCCCAGCACTTTGGGAGGCCAAGGTGGGCGGATCACTGAGGTCAGTTCAAGACCAGCCTAGCCAACGTGGTAAAATCCCATCTAACTAAAATACAAAAATTAGCCGGGTGTGGTGGTGTGTGCCTGTAATCCCTGCTACTTGGGAGGCTAAGGCAGGAGAATCATTTGAGCCCAGGAGGCAGAGGTTGCAGTGTGCTGAGATTGTGCCACTGCACTCCAGCCTGGGTGACAGAGTGAGACTCTATCTCAAAAGAAAAAAACAAAACAAAACAGTTAAGAGAACATCAATTCTGTTGGAGACATCAAGTGAACTCCCCAAAAAGAGAGAAAGATGGAGAGACAGAAGAAAATTCTGAAAATATAATGACTGATAATTTTTCAAATTTGATGTAAACTATAGAACCATAGATCCAGATGAACAACAAATTGTGAACCAAAAGAACATTAAGAAAGCCACATATAAGCATCACAATCAATTGTTGAAAAACAGATTAAAAACAAAATCTTGAAAGCAGGTAAAGAAAAATAAGACACAGTACAGAAGAACAAAAATAAGAATAACAGAATTGCAATCAGAAATATTGCAGACCAGAATATAGTGCAGAAACATCTTCAAAGTACTAAAAAAAAAAAAAAAAAAAGGAAAACAAAACAAAAAGTACTATATCAACCTAGAATTCTGTCTAGTAAAAATACCTTTTAGAAATGAGTGCAAAATATAAATCATTGCAGATGTGCAAAAGGACAGAGAACTCATTACCAGAAGACCAGAAATGTTTAAGACTATCCTTCAAGAAAGAAAAATAAGCTAATAAAGGAGATAACAGATAATAATTTTAAAATCTAGTTTATTCAAAAGAAGTAAAGAAAAAGGAAAAAGACAACAAAGAAGAGATTAGATAAACATGAAGCAAATATCAGAACGATACATTTTAACCCCAATCATAGCAATAATCACATTTAATGTAAATGGTCTAAATTGGAGTGTTTAACTCCAATCAAAAAGCAGAACCAATCAAATTGGATAAAAAAGTAAGATCCAAAAACATACAATCTATAGGAATCTCACTTTAAATAAAAAGGCACATGTAGGCTTAAAGTAAAGAAGAAAAATAAATACGATGCAAACAGTAGTCCAAAGAAAGCTGCAGGAGTAACATTAGTAAAATGGAAGAATAGGAGCTCATAGCTCTTGTCCTCCCACAGAAGCATTGAGTTAGCAACCATTCATAGATGAAAATAGGTTTTTGTGTGTGAGTTCCATAATCTAAATGAGAGGTTATAGCACCCTGGTTGAGCACAAAAACAAGAAATGATGCATTTAAAAGGGTAAGAACAGTTTCACGTTACCTATGTCATTCTTCCCTAAGCCAGCATAATGTAGCAACAAGACAGTTTCCCTCCGCCTGTGAGTTCTCCACTGGGAGAAAGAAATAATAAAGTATGCATCTGAATTCTTCAGTCTCTTGGGGCAACACCTAAGTGGCTTGCTTCTGTCATGCCTAACCCAGACCACTGAAGGAATCAGCATGGTTACATTGTCTTGGGGTAACTAAGAACAAAGGAAAGAGGGAGGGGCTCCCAACAAGTGTGCAGATCTCAGCAGTTAACCCACAGACCCCAGTAGCAGGTCCATCCTCCCACAGACTCTACCAGGCAGATGGTCACAGACATCACCAACCAGCTCACCCAGAATCTCTGGCCAGGCTAAGTAGGAAAGGGTTTTTCCTGAAGATAGTTTGTAAAGATTAGAAGAGGTGATGGCTTCTTCAAATACACAACCAAGAAAAAGCTACAAGACTCAGGGGAACATGACACAACTAAAAGAACAAAATAAAACTCCAGTAACTGACCCTAAAGAAACACAGATCTATGAACCACTTGAAATTTAGAATAGTCATCTTAAAGAAGCTCAGGAAGTTACAAGGGGACATAGACATCGAAATGAATTCAGAAAAACATACATGAACAAAATGTGAAGCTCGAAAAAGACATAAAAACCATAAAATGAACCAAACAGAAATTCTGGAGCTGAAAAATCAGTGAATTTACTGAAAAATTTAATAGAGACCTGTAACAATAGACTAGATGAAGCAGAAGAAAGAATTGATGAACTTCAAGATAGGCCACTTGAAATTATACAGAGAAGGAAAAAGTAAAAAGAATGTAAATGTGAAGAAAGCCTTTGGGACTTAAGAAATACCAATGAGCAAACCAATATGTACATCATGGAGTATTAGAAGGAGAAGAGAAAGAGAAAGAATAGTAAGATTTATTTAAAGAAATCATGATTGAAAACATCCCAAATCTCTGGAGGAAAATGAACATTGCTTTCATGAAGCCCAAAGGATCCCTATCATGTTGAATCTAAAGAAGTCTACTGAAACTCATTATAGTTAAATTTTTGAAAGTGAAATATAAAGAGAAAAGCTTGAAAGCAGCAAGAGCAACTCATGATATACAAGGGAAACTTCATAAGGCTATCAGCAAATTTCTCAGCAGAAACTGTGCAAACCAGGAGAGAGTAGAATGATGTATTTGAAGTACTAAAAGAAAAAAAAAGCCAACTAAGAATCCTATAACACTGGCAAAACTGTCCTTTAAAAATGAAAGCTAGACAAAAATTTTTCCAGACAAACAAAAACTGAGGGAGTTAATAACTGCTAAACCTGCCCTACAATAAATGCTAAAAGAAGTTAAAGTTGAAATGAAAGAACATTAAACAGCAACACAAAAGCATATGAAGGTATACATTTCACTCATAAATGTAAATGTATAGACAAATACAGAATAATGCAATACTGTAATGGTGGTGTGTAAATCATTTTAACCCTAGTATACAAGTTAAAAGAAAAATGTTTGAAGAATGACTATAACCATAAACATTTGTTAATGAATATACAATATAAAAAGAAGTAAATTCTGACATCAATAACATAAATTGTGTGTGGTGGGGAAGTGGTTTAAAAGGGTACAGTTGTTTAATACGATTAAGGTTAAGTTGTCAACTTAAAATAGACTGTTATAACTATAATAAGTTTTATGCAACTCTCACAAGAAGCACAAAGAGAAAAACTATAGTCAATGCAAAAATAGATATATGGAAAAGAAACAAGGTGTATCACTACAAAAAATCATCATATCACAAAGGATGACAGCATGAGAGAAAGAGAGGAACAAAAGAACTATGAAGGAGACAGAAAATAATTAACAAAATGGCAATAGGAAGTCCTTATCTATAATTACTTACAATTTCAATGAATTAAACTCACCAATCAAAACATTTAGTGACTGAATAGATTTATAAAAAACAAGACCTAATTATGTATTGTCTACGAGAGACTCACTTTAGATTTAAGGACACATATAGGCTGAAAGTGAAGGGATGCAAATGGTAACAAAAAGAGAGCATAGGCCGGGCGCAGTGGCTCATGCCTTTTGGGAGGCCGAGGCGGGCAGATCATGAGGTCAGGAGATGGAGACCATCCTGGCTAACATGGTGAAACCACGTCTCTACTAAAAATACAAAAAAATTAGCTGGGCGTGGCGGCGGGTGCCTGTAGTCCCAGCTACTTGGGAGGCTGAGGCAGGAGAATGGCATGAACCCGGGAGGCAGAGCTTGCAGTGAGCCGACATCTTGCCATTGCGCTCCAGCCTGTATGATAAAGCAAGACTCCGTCTCAAAAAAAAAAAAAAAAAAAAAAAACAAAAGAGAGCATAGGTGACGATACTTATATCAGACAAAATCGATATTAAGTTGAGAAGTGTCACCAGTCACCAGAGATAAAGAATATCATTACCTAAATGATAAAAGGGTCAATATAGCAGGAAAAAATAGCAATTATAAACACATATACATTCAACATCAGATCTCTTAAATATATAAAGCAAACATTGACTAACCTGAAGGGAGATAGAGGTAGCAATATAATAATAGGGTATTGTAATACTCCACTTTCAATAATGGATAGAACATTCAGACAGAAAATCAATAAGGAAACAGGAGAATTGAGCAACACCACTATAGACTAAATGGACCTAACAAACATACAGAGAACATTCCACCCAACAGCAGCAAAATACATATTCTACTCAAGTGCACATAGAACATTCTCCAAGATAGATCACATGCTAGGTCACAAATAAGACTTTTCCCAACAATGATAGAAACTGGAAATCAATGACAAAAGGAAAATAGGAAAATTCACAAGTACATGGAAGTTATATTTTTTCTAACCTCTATTATTTACTTACTGCTGCTAACTTTGGGTTTAAGTTTGTTCTTCTTTTTCTAGTTCCCTTTTAATTTTTTATTTTATCAAAAGGGAATTTAATTATTCAAAAGCGTATTGAATTAAGAAGAAATAGAAAGCCTAAAAAAGTCAATAACAAATAAGGACATTAAACCAGTAATATAAAACTTCCCAGCAAAGGAAAACCTAAGACCAGATGGTTTCACAGGTGAATTTTATAAAACATTTGAAGAAGACTTAATACTAATCCTACTTAACCTCTTCCAAAATAATAGGAGATATAATATTTCCATACTCTTTTTATGAGACCAGCCTTGCCATGATATCAAAGCCAGACAAAAATACAACAAGGAGAGAAAACTACAGGCCAATATCCCTGATGAACACAAATCCAAAAATCCTTCAGAAAATATTAGCAAACTAAATTAAACAGCACATTAAAAGGATTATGCATCATAGCCAAGTGAGATTTATATCTGGGATGCAAAGAAGATAGGAACATATGTAAATCCATCAACGTGATACACCACATTAACAGAATGATAGATTTTTAAAAACCACATACCAATCTCAATAGGTGCAGGAAAAGCATTTGACAAAATTCAACACCTTTTTATAATAAAAACTCTCAACATACTAGTTATAGAAGAAACTTACTTCAACACAAGAAAGACCATATATGAAAAGTTCACAGGTAACATCATACTCAGAAGTGAAGAACTGAAGCATTTTCTCTAAGATCTGCAATAGGGTAAGGATACCCATCATTACCACTTCTATTCAATACAGTACTAGAAGTCCTAGCCAGAGCAAATAGTCAATGAAAAAGAAGAGAGAGAGAGAGAGAGAGAGAGAGAGAGAGAAATAGATTACTAAATACTTTCAGTAACTCTCAAGACAAAAAGGATAAGATAATTAACCTTTCACAGTAAAACCATACATTTTGGAAGACTGCATTCCAAACTTAGGACTTTGACTTTTTCCTGTAAGAGTTCAAAGTTCATAAATATATTTCATTCTATGTGTAAAGTAAAATTGCAGGACACAAAATCAACACTCAAAAATCTGTTGCATTTCTATTCACTATTCACTAACAGCAAACTAGCCACAAAGCAAATTTTTTTAAAATCTCATTGATCACAGCAACAAAGAGAATAAACTTTTTAAGTATCAACTTAACCACAGAGGTGAAAGATTTGTACACTAAAAACTAGGAAAATCTGATGAAAAAAACTAGACACAAGCAAATGGAAACAGATGTGCATTTATAAATTGGAAGAATTAATAATGTTAAAATGTCCATACTAGCCAAGCAATCTACACATTCAATGCAATCCCTATCAAAATCGCAATTGCAGTTTATATGGTTTAGCATTGTCCCCACCCAAATCTTATCTTGAACTGTAGTTCCCATAATCACACATGTCCTGGGAGGGACCCAGTAAGAGTTGATTGAATCATAGGGGCAGTGTGTGAAACAAAAATTATGAAGAAGAAAGAAAAATCCTTAATTATAATTAAAGAATTCTGCACCCCTCTCTAATAATTTAAAGAACAAAGAGTAAATTAGTGTGCCTATAAAAGACTTGAACAACATTATCACCCAACTTGACCTAATTAATACTTATAAAGCACTCTACCCAAAACAGCAAAATAAACATTATAGAAGCTCCTCAACGGTGTGTCAGTCTGTGTTGTGTTGCTATAAAGGAATATCTGAGGTTTGGTAATTTATAAAGAGGTTTATTTTGTCTCACAGTTCTATAGGTTGTACAAGAAGTACAGTGCTGGCATCTGCTTCTGGTGAAGGCCTTAGGAAACTCACAATTATGGCAAAGGGTAAAGGGGCATGTCACATGTCAAGAGAACGAGCAAGAAAGAGAGCAAGAGGTACCAGACTTACTTTTTAAATTTTATTTTAGGTTCAGGGGTACAGGTGCAGATTGATTATATAGGCAACTGCATGTCATGGGGGTTTGGTGTACATACTATTTTGTTACCCAGATAAGAAGCATAGTACCCGACAGGTATTTCTTCTGATCCTGTCCCTCTTCCCACTCTCCACCCTCAAGTAGGCCCCAGTGTTTGTTGTTCCCCTCTTTGTGTCCATCTGGTTCATTTTTGTTTAGCTCCCAAATTTAAGTGAGAACATGTGGTATTTCATTTTCTGTTCCTGTGTTAGTTAGCTTAGAAAAATGGCCTCCAGGTCCATCCATGTTGCTACAAAGGACACAATCATGTTTTATGGCTATGTAGTATTTCATGGTATATGTGTATCACATTTTCTTTATCCAGTGTACCATTGATGAGCATCTAGATGTATTCCATGCCCTTGCTATTGTGACTAGTGCTGCAATAAACATATGCATGCATGTGTCTTTATGACAGTAGAACAATTTATATTCCTTTGGGTACACACCCAATAATGGGATTGTTGGGTCAAATAATTCTGTTCTAAGTTCTTTGAGGAATCATCACACTGCTTTCCACAATGGCTAAACTAATTTATACACCAACCAGCAGTGCATTAAGTATACCTTTTTCTCTGCCACCTTGCCAGCATCTGTTATTTTTTGATTTTTTAATAATAGATATTCTGACTGGTGTGAGATGGCATTTCATCGTGGTTTTGATTTGCATTTCTCTAATAATTAATGATGTTGAACATTTTTTCATATGCTTGTTGGCCTCATATATGTCTTCTTTTGAAAAGTGTCTGTTCATGTCATTGTCTACTTTTTAGTGAGGTTGTTTTTTTCTTGTAAACTTGTTTAAGTTCCTTATAGACGCTAGATATTAGACTTTGTCAGATGCATAGTTGGAAAAATTTTCTCCCATTCTGTAAGTTATCTGTTTATTCAATTGATAGTTTGTTTTGCTGTGCAGAAGCTCTTAAGTGTAATTCGGTTCCATTTGTCAATTTTGGTTTTTGTTGCAATTGCTTTTGGCATCATCATCAAGAAATCTTTGCCTCTTCCTATGTCCAGAATAGTATCTCCTAGGTTATCTGCCAGGGTTTTTATAGTTTTAGGTTTTACATTTAAACATTTAATCTATCTTGAGTTAATTTTTGTATATGGTGTAAAAAAGAGGTCCATTTTCAATCTTCTGCATAAGGCTAGCCAGTTATCCCAGCACCATTTATCGAAAAGGTTGTCCTTTCTCCATTGCTTGTTTTTGTCAGCTTTATTGAAGATCAGATGGTTGTAGGTGTGCAGAATTGTTTCTGGGCTCTCTATTCCATTCCATTGGTCTATGTGGCTGTTTGTGTACCAGTACCCTGATGTTTTGGTACTATAGTCATGTAGTATGGTTTGAAGTTGGGTAATATAGTGCCTCTGGCTTTGTTTTCTTATTTTTGCTTAGGATTACCTTGGCTATTTGGGCTCTTTTTTGGTTCCATGTGAATTTTAAAACAGTCTTTTCTAATTCTGTGAGGAACTTCATTGGTAGTTTGATAAGAATAACATTTAATCTGTAAATCGCTTTGGGTAGTATGACTACTTTATTTTATTATATTTTTGTGACAGGGTCTCACTCTGTCACCCAGGCTAAAGTACAGTGACTTGATCTTGGCTCACTGCAGCCTCTACCTCCCAGTTTCAAATGATCCTCCTTCTTCAGCCTCCTGAGTAGTTGGGACTACAGGCATGTGCCACCACATCTGGCTAATTTTTTGTAGAGACAGGGTTTCACCATGCTGCCCAGGCTGGTCTCGAACTCCTCAGCTCAAGTGATCAGCCTGCCTCAGCCTCCCAAGGTGCTAGGATTACAGGTGTGAGCCACCGCACTGGCCTAATGTGACCATTTTACTGATATTGATGCTTCCTATTCATGAACATGGAATGTTTTTCCATTTGTTTGTGTTATCTCTGATTTTTTTGAGCATGTTTTGTAATTATCTTTGTAGAGATCTTTCTCCTCCCTGGTTGGTTGTATTTCTAAGTATTTTATTCTTTTTGTGATAATTGTGAATGAACTGTTTTCCTGTTTTGGCTCACAGCTTGGATGCTGTTGATATTAGGAATACTACTAATTTTTATATGATGATGTTATATCCTAAAACTTTGCTGAAGTTGTTTATCAGATCAAGGAGCTTTTGGGCTGAGACCACGGGGATTTTTTAGATGCAGAATAATGTCATCTGCAAACAGGGATAGTTTGACTTCCTTTCTTCCTATTTGTATGCCTTTTCTTTCTCTTTCTTGCCTTATTGTTCTAGGCAGGACTTCCTGTACTATGTTGAATAGGAGCGGTGAGAGACAGCATCCTTGCCTTGTTCTGGCTTTCAAGGGGAATGCTTCTAGCTTTGCCCCATTTACTATGATATTGGCCATGAGTTGGTCATAGGTGGTGCCATTATTTTGAATTATATTCTTTCAAAGCCTAGTTTATTGATGGTTTTTTTACACGAGGTGATGTTAAATTTTATCAAAAGCCTTTTCTGCATCTATTGAAATAACCATGGAGTTTTTGTTTTTGTTTCTGTTTATGTGATGAATCACATCAATTTGTGTATATTGACCTAATGTTGCATCCCAGCAATAAAGCCTACTTGATTGTGGTAGATTAGGTTTTTGATGTGCTGCTGAATTTGGTTTCCTAGTATTTTACTGAGAATTTTTGCAACTATATTCATCAAACATACTGGCCTGATATTTTTGCTGTTGTTGTATATGTGCCAGATTTTGGTATAAAGATGATGCTTGCCTCATAGAACGAGTTAAGGAGTTCTTCTTCCTCAATTTTTTGGAATAGTTTCTATAGGAACTGTACCAGCTCTTCTTCATACCTCTGGTAGAATTCAGCTGTGAAACCATCTGGTCCTGGGCTTTTTTGGTTGGTAAGCTTTTTGTTACTGATTCAATCTGTTTAGGATTTCAATTTCCTCCTGGTTCAATCTTGGGTGGTTTTATGTTTTCAGGAATTTATTCATTTCTTCTAGATTTTCAAGCTTGTGTGCATGGAGGTGATAATAGTAGTCACTGAGGGATTTTTGTATTTCTGTGGGGTCAGTGGAAATGCCCCCTTTGTCATTTCCCATTGTGTTCATTTAGATCTTCTCACTTTTTTTCTTTATCAGTCTAGCTAGTGTTCTATCTATCTTATTAATTTTTTTAAAATAACCAATTCCTGGATTTGTTGCTCTTTTGTATGGTTATTCGCATATTAATTTCCTTCAGTTCAACTCTGATTTTGGTTATCTCTTGTCTTCTGCTAGCTTTGGAGTTAGTTTTCTCTTGTTTCTCCAGTTCCTCTAGTCGTGATGTTAGGTTGTTAATTTGACATCTTTCTAACATTTTAACATGGACGTGTAGTGCTATAAATTTCCCTCTTAACACTACCTTAGCTGTGTCCCAGAGATTCATGAATGTTTTATCTTTGTTCTCATTAGTTTAAAAGAATTTATTAATTTCTGTCTTAATGTCATTATTTACCCAAAAGTCATAAAGAGCAGATTGTTTAATTTCCACGTAATTTTATGGTTTGGAGTGATTTTCTTAATACTGATTTCTGTTTTTATTACACTGCAGTCAAGAGTGTGGTTTGTATGGTTTTGTTTTTGTTTTTTTAATTTGCTGAGGATTGTTTTATATCTGATTGCGTGGTTGACTTTAAAGTACATGACATGTGGCTCTGAGAAAGTATATTCTGTTGTTTTGAGGTGGAGAGTTGTGTACATGTCTATTAGGTCCATTTTATCGAGTGTTGACTTCAAGTCTTTAATATCTTTGTTAATTTTCTGCCTTGATGATTTGTCTCATACAGTGGGGTATTGAAGTCTTCCACTATTATTGTGTGGGGAAATAAGTCTCTTTGAAGGTCTCTAAGAACTTTCTTTAGAAATCTGGGTGTCTCTGTGTTGGGTAAGAATATATTTAAGATAGTTAGGTCTTCTTATTAAATTGAACCCTTACAAGCTCTCCTTTGTCTTTTTTTTTTTTTTTTTTTTATCTTGTTGGTTTAAAGTCTATTTTGCCTGAAATTAGTATTGCAATCCATGCTTTTTTCATTTTTCATTCATTTAGTAGATTTTCCTCCATCCCTTTATTGCAAGTCTATAGGTGTCATTGCATGTGAGATGGGTCACTTGAAGACAGCACACCATTGGGTCTTGCTTCTTTATCTAGCTTGCCACTTCGTGCCTTTCATTTGGGGCATTCAGCCCATTTATATTCAGAATTAGTATTGATCTGTGCAGATTTAATCCTGTCGTCATGTTGTTAGTTGGCTATTATGCAGACTTGTTTGTGTGGTTGCTTTACAATGTCACTGGTCTGTGTACTTGTGTGTTTTTGTAGTGGCTGATAACAGTCTTTCCTTTCCATATTTAACACCCCTTTCAGGATCACTTGTAAGGCTGATCTGCTGGTAACAAATTCCCTCAGCATTTGCTTGCCTGAAAAGGATCTTATTTATCCTTCACTTACTTATGAAGCTTAGTTTGGCTGGATATGAAATTCTTGGTTGGAAATTCTTTTCTTTAAGAGTGCAGAATATAGGCTTCCAATCTTTTCTAGCCTGTAGGGATTCTGCTGAAAATTCTACTTTCAGCGAAGCTTTTTAAAATAATCAGCTTTCACCTAAACTAATAGAGTGAGCACTCACTTATTGCTGTGGGGAGGACACCAAGCCATTCATGAGGAATCTTCCCCCATGACCCTGTACCTCACATTAGGCCTCACGTCCAACATTGGGAGTCCCATTTCAACATGAAATTTTGAGGGTACAAACATCCAAACTATATCAGATGGGGTTATAACTTGATAAACCCATTGGAAGTTGAAAATAAGTCAAAAAGATATTTCATATACCTAACCTACCAAACATCACAGCTTAGCCTAGCCCATGTTAAACATGATCAAAATACTTGTATTAGCCTATAGGTGATGTATCATTTAACCCAAATCTATTTAATAATAAAATATTGAACATCTCATGTAATTGACTGAATGTTGTAAAAAGTGAACAACAGAATCATTCTATGGGTACTTGAACTGTGGTTTCTATTGAATATGTATTGCTTTCTCACCATCACAAATCAAAAAATTATTAAGTAGGCTGGGTGCAGTGGCTCATGCCTGTAATCCCAGCACTTTGGGAGGCCAAGGTGGGCAGATCATCTGAGGTCAGGAGTTCGAGACCAGCCTGACCAACATGGTGAAACCCCATCTCTACTAAAAATACAAAAAGTAGCCAGGTGTAGTGATGCATGCCTGTAATCTCAGCTACTCAGGAGGCTGAGACATGAGAATCACTTGAATCCGGGAGGTAGAGGTTGCAGTAAGCCGAGATCATGTCATTGCACTCGAGTCTGGTCAAAAGAGTGAAACTCCATTTCAAAAACAAAACAAAATAAAAACACAATTAAGTAGACCCATCACAGGTCAGGGACTGTCTATATTTTCCAGTGTACATGAAAATTTATGATATAGACCATATTCTGGGTAATAAAACAAGTGTCAAATGTTTAAAAGGATTGACATCTATAATTAAACTTGATATTAATAGCAAAGTATCTGGAAAATATCTAAATACTTGAAAATTAAATAAAGGATATAAATGTGGATGAGTGGAGAAAGGATATGTATTAATACTGGATAATCAAAATGGTGGTCTGGAATTTGCTCTTTTTGTTGCCTACTAAAGAGTCATTATATACCCAATCTTCCTGATAACAGTTCCCCAATTTACTCAGATATTATGCAACATTGCTTGATCTCACAGATGTTGGCTTCTCCACAAATCCCAGAGGATAAAGAACAATCAGTCTCTGTGAGTAATTTCAGTAATCCTCTTTCCCATGCCAGATAACTCATTTTCCATCCTCACTCGCATTTAAAGGGGGTTCTGTGCAAAATTTGAGTTAGAAGTAAAGGAAAATCATCTAGATTGGTGAAGTAGGGTTCTAGGAAAGATTTTTCTTATAGCACAAGAAGAAAAAGTCTCGCAAAGTCAAATCCATTTTTTGTTCTGAGCCTTCTTTTCTGTCTCAAGGCAGTATGCTGATGTGATATCTGCTGCAATACAATTTGTCAACTGGCGACCATGAGGAAACAGCTTGGGGACCAAAAAACAAAAACAAAAATTTCTCTAAGAATGGCAGAGCAAAATGATAGCTAGAGCCTAGTCCTTAATACATTTTTAAGATGCCACACCCATCTTAAAACTCCTTAACCCTAGATTACGTATTAAACAAATAGGAGACATACTTGTGTTTTAAGCCACAGGTCATCAAGTTCTCATTTCTTGTGGCCAAATAAAAATGATGATCTTTGAACTTTTTTTCTCTTTTCACTAGAAAGGGGAAAATCATTTAACAAAAATCATCTCACTCATCCTCCTCTCTGTTACTGTCCCCTACTACACAGCTATACTTTCAGTTTTAGAGGAAATATGCCTCCCTTTCTTACCAAAGCAAAGACCTCCATTAGGTCTCTGTGTCTCTTCTTTGCCGCTCCCTTCAGAAACTTGTGTCTTCTAGCATTTTCAATTACTGAACTCTCTTTCTATGGCTTTTATTACCATTTCCTTTTTTGCTTAATTCAGTTGACTTCTCACTGGGTAGAATGTATCTCTTTGTCTCTTACCTCAAATTAGTGGTCTATGCTTGTTGTTCTATATCCCCATCTACTAACTTGTTCCTCCTTCTCTGTAATATTCAATTCCTTCTCTTTATTCTAATTATTCAAATAAACCTCCAAATACTTGTTTGCCATAGTTGATTTTTACTTCTGTATTTAATCACTTTTATTTCTATAATATATAATTTTTCATCTAAAAACTCCTTAACATTGACATTATATTATTCTGAATCTTCTCCTGTGTTACTAATTGCTTTTCATTGTTGCCAAGAATATACTATTCTCTTATTCTCTGCCTGTGGCTATTCCCTAAAATGCAGTTCTTGGCCTTCTGCTGCTTTCTTCTTTCCTCTAAAGATTTTATACCTTATGGTTGTGATAATCATACAAATGTGGGTGTTTGCCAGATCTATCTCTCTAGTCCTGACTTCTTTTAAATTCTCATTGTCATTTCTCCAAATGCATTCTAGAAAATCATTAGTCTAGCCAATATATTTAAAAGTCAACTCGTCCTCATCCCCAAACCTGACTTCATTCATTATTTTCCTACATCTATTAAGGGTACTGCTATTGTACCAGTCATCAAACTTGACATTTTAAATTCACCTTCAACTATTCCCTCTCTATTCTTTATATAAAAGCATTTGTGAATTATAATGAAATCATAATTTGTAAAACTTTATCCTATTTTAGCTCTTTATCAGCTTCCACTAATTCAATAGCTTTGGTTCTCTTACCTTCTAATTTCTCTCCCTCCAAAGAATTTAAAACTATAGTGCCACCACCAGAAGCATATTTCTAAAGCATTCTTTTCACCAGATCATACTTAAAATCGTCTCCCATTACCTGCTGGATTTATGAATACAAAAGCAACTTTAAGGATTTAAAACCTGGCATAGCAGGAAACCTTTGGAACTCCACAACAGCAGAAGCCTAAGGTTACTAAATATTTTCTATACAACACCTGCAGACACCCAATAGAGAGCTTAAATTCATTGTAGCTTTGATTAGACTATTGGCCAAGGGTAATAAAGATGGAACTTCATTTTCTCAACTATGTACTTATGCAAGAAACAGGGTTCCTAAATTCCTGGCAAGTATGTCATCAACCATCTTGATATTAAAAATAAGCCTTCAAGTTTATTTAATAAACTTTCCTTCCTGCTATAAGTGCTAGATCAATCTTTGTACTTTTGACCCACAATAGAGTTTCAAAGCCTATATTCAGACACATCTTTTCCATTTTTGATTTTGAATTTAGATCCCCTATTTCACCTAATGTAACAAGTATAAAATCTAACTTTTTCTTAGTTTGTCTTCAGTTGTCATAATGTGATCTCCATAAATCTAACTATTAAGAATAAAGAGCATTTATAATTTTGTAAGTATTGAGCTTTATTAACAAAATATTAACCAAGCCCTTTAGTTCAATTATGCTCATTGTACTCTAAAATGCTGAGAAATACGCCAGTGTGCCAAACATGCAAATATATGCAAACCATAATTTTTCTACTTTGGACCAAATAGGTCTCAGTCTCTGACTAGTTCAAATGAAAGAAACAAACTCATTGTGTTCCATTGTCCAGGATGGAGAGGATTGCTCCAAAATTTTCTGAATTTATAATCAAGACAATGTTCATAGCCTCTATCCCTGGGGTTCACCTTGATTTTACTGACTTTGTTTATATTTTCCACTGCAAAAAACTATTTATTTTTCAGTTTGTAAATAGTATCACAATCTCAAAACGGTAACACAATTTTATCTCTAGGACTAATTTCCAAGGTTGGAAGTTAGTTTATAGGGGTTGGTAACAGACTTTATTTCAAAGACAGGGAAGTTGGAATAATGGGAAATAACAGATTGTGAGTTTAGAGACCTGAATCTTCTTCAGGACTCTGGAAGAAACCAACACTGTGATATAGGCCAATGAGTTTTCAATGTGCACAGAATCACTTGTGACATTTTGTTAAAACAAAGATTATGTGACTCCATTTCTAGAGTAGCTTTAGGATGAGGACAAGAAATTTGCACATTAAGCAAGTTCTCCAAGAGCTAAGACAAGTATTCTTGTGACTGCACTTTGAGAATCACTGACTTAAGCAAATCGATTCTCCTGGGCTTCAATTTCTGTATCTATAAAATGAAGGAGCTTGATTAGATGACAGTTGGGAATATTTACAGCTCTTAACACTTCAAGACTCAATTAAAGAGTTTCCTATTTTTGGGAATGAAGTCTTGATCAATACAACATGGGTGGCACTCAAGTGACTCAACCTCTGTTCTTTCATCAGTGTGTAGCCTGAAGGAGTATTTTCCTTTTCTTTTTTTTTTACTTTTTTGAGATGGGGTCTTGCTTTGTCCCCCGGCTGGAGTGCAGTGGCGAGATCTCAGCTCACTGCAAGCTCCGCCTCCCGGATTCACGCCATTCTCCTGCCTCAGCCTCCTGAGTAGCTGAGATTACAGGCCCTGCCACCATGCCCGGCTAATTTTTTGTATTTTTAGTAGAGACAGGGTTTCACTGTGTTGGGATTACATGCATGAGCCACTGAAGGAATATTTTCTATTTCTACACCTACTATTATCTTTTTTGTATCTATGTAGTACCTCAAAGATAGCCTTTTATGATTAACTTCAAAACTTGTCCATCACAGAAGTTGACAAGAGAAAGAAGCAATAGAGACCATCTAATACAACTCCCCACTCAATGCAGAAAGACTACCACCCCCAATCAAATCCAAAATAGATGGTCTGTGGTTGTCTACTTCCGCTATGGGGAATTCATTACCTTGAAACATGGAAATATCTTTCTTCTCTTAGATTAAAAACTCTTGTTGGAGGTTCTATTCATATGTTCTGGTTCTGATCTAAGATTCTGTGTAGAATAAATATAATATCTCACTCACGTGATAACCATTTGAATATAGTCTTTGTTCCACACTCAGTTTCAACTCTTTTTATACATTATTTATATCTAGTAGCTCTTCAATGTATCACTCCTAAAATGTGTACTCAGCTATGGTCTGGTCAGTACCATTTATAGTAGGATCATGAAAAACTGAGTAGGGTATAGTGGAGGGGAACATGTTTTCAACTCATATCACAAAAAAAGGGGAAATACCCTAATATATTGTTTCAAGTTAAGGTTATGTGCTACCTCAGATCCATTCTCTTACCTGTTGTCCTCCCAGAACAGCCCTAGACAAAGCCTGTAATATTTTCTTTCTTTTTTTTTTTTTTTTTTTTTGAGATGGAGTCTCACTCTGTCACCCAGGTTGGAGTGCAGTGGCGCAATCTTGGCTTACTACAACCTCCACCTCCCAGGTTCAAGCAATTCTCCTTCCTTAGCGTTCCAAGTAGCTGGGATTACAGGCATGTGCCACCATGCCTGCCACATTTTTTTTTTGTATTTTTAGTAGAGATGAGGTGTCACCATATTGGTTAAGCTGGTCTCAAACTCCTGACCTTGTGATCTGCCCGCCTCAGCCTCCCAAAGTGCTGGGATTGAAAGCCTGTAACAATTCTAAGGTCATGTTGGCAGATCACTACTGTCTTTATCATCTCTGTAGACCAAAGTGCTCTATGCAGCAGTTGTTGCAGTTATTTCTTGTTACTGATAAGGATTCATCAACACAACCTTATCTTACACCCACAATCCATGGCTCTTATTTCTTTCCAAGGTGCTTCCCTATTGCCACTGAGAAAACTGAATAGGTGCTGTTTGATATATTTAGTGCCCTGAGGGGTAATTTTTTTTAATCAAGAGGGAACAAGATTTGATCAATAAAATCATGTTTCCTCTACTACCACAATCACCACTTTCACCAGATCGCTGAAAATAAAGAAATATTGTCTTCAGAGAAATAACAGGGATTACAGCTGATGTTTTAACATACACAACAAGAGATATAAGGCAATGAATGACAGTTTTAAGGTGGTGAAAGGGGAAATATTGTTAATTTTTTTTTTCTTTTTAAAGACGAGTCTTGCACCGTCACCCAGGCTGGAGTGCAGTGGCGCAATCTCGGCTCACTGCAAGCTCCGCCTCCCAGGTTCATGCCATTCTTCTGCCTCAGACTCCAGAGTAGCTGTGACTACAGACACCCGCCACCATGCCCGGCTAAATTTTTGTATTTTTTAGTAGAGACAGGGTTTCACCGTGTTAGCCAGGATGGTCTCGATCTCCTGACCTCGTGATCCGCCCGCCTCAGCCTCCCAAAGTGCTGGGATTACAGGCGTGAGCCACTGTGCCTGCCTAGATAGATATTTTATACCTGGCAAAAGTTTTCTTCAGAAAATATTTTTCTAACAGTCTCTTGAATAAATGTTGAAAAAACTGGATCTCCACATACAGAAGAGTGAAACTGCACCCTTGTCTCACACTATATAAAAAATAAACTCAAAATGGATTAAAGACTTAAATATCAAGACTGAAACTGTAACACAACTAGAAGAAAACATGAGAAAACTCCACAACATTGGTCTGGGCAATGAGTTTTTGGATATGACCTGGAAAACACAAGCAACAAACACAAAAATAGACAAATGGGATTGTATCAAACTAAAACAGCAAAGGCAATAATTAACAAAGTGAAGAGACAATCCATAGAATGGGAAAATCTATTTGAAAATCAAACATCCAGTAAGAGACTAACATCCAAAAGTATCAGGAACTCAAATAATTCAATAGCAAGAAAACAAATGACCTGATTTTAAAATTGGTAAAATGGGCAAAGGGACTGAAAAGACATTTCTCAAAGAAAGACAAACAAATGGCCAACAAGTACGTGAAAAATGCTTAGGCTGGGAGCAGTGGCTCACACCTGTAATCCCAGCACTTTGGGAGGCCGAGGCGGGCAGATTGCTTGAGGTCACGAGTTCAAGATCAGCTGGGTCAACATGGTGAAACCTTGACTCTACTAAAAATACAAAAATTAGCTGGGTATGATGGTTAATACTGAGCATCAACTTGATTGGACTGAAGGATGCAACATTGATCCTGGATGTGTGTGTGAGGGTGTTGCCAAAGGAGGTTAACATTTGAATCAGTGCGCTGGGAAAGGCAGACCCACGCTTAATCTGGTGGGCACCATCTAATCAGCGAATATAAAGCAGGCAAAGAAACGTGAAGCAATGAGATGGGCCTAGCCTCCCAGCCTACATCTTTCTCCAGTGCTGGATGCTTCCTGCCCTCGAACATCAGACTCCAAGTTCTTCGGTTTTGGGACTTGGATTGGCTCTCCTGGCTCCTCAACTTGCAGACAACCTATTACGGGGCCTTGTGATGGTGTAAGTTAGTACTTAATAAACCCTTTAAAAGAGAGTTTATTAAGTACTAACTTACATCACCACAAGGTCCCACAATAAGTTATCTATCTATCTATCTATCTATCTATCTATCTATCTATCTATCTATATCCTATTAGTTCTGTCCCTCTAAGAGAACCGTGACTAATACACTGGGTGTGGTGGTGCCTGCTCGTAACCCCAGCTACTTGGGAGGCTGAGGCAGGAGGCTCGCCTGAACCCAGGAGGCAGAGGTTGAAGTGAGCTGAGATTGTGCCACTGCACTCCAGCGTGGGGGACGCAGCGAGACTCCATCTCAAAAGAAAAGAAAAGAAAAGACAAATGTTTAGCATCACTAAACATTAGTCACTAATCATTAAGGAAATGCAAACTAAAACCACAATGAGATACCACCTCATACCTGTTAGAATGGCTTTTATCAAAAAGATAAAAGATAACAGTGTTGGTGAGGATGTGGAAAAAAAGGGAATTCTTATACATTGTTGGTGGGAATGCAAATTAGAATGGCTATTATGGAAAAAGGTATGGAGATTCCCCAAAAAACTAAAAATAGAACTACCATACAATACAGTAATCCCTCTTTTGTGTATATATCCAAAGGAGATATCTATCTATCTATCTATCTATCTATCTATCTATCTATCTATCTATCTATCTAATCAATCTGTTAAAGGGATATCTGTACTCCCATTTTCAATGAAGTATTATTGAGACTAGCCAAGATATGGAATAAAGCTAAGTGTCCACCAGCAGATGAATATATTAAGAAAATGTGGTTTATATACACAATATAATACTACACAGCCTTACAAAAAATTGGGGAAATTTTGCCATTTGCAAAACATGGATGAACCCAGAGGACATTGTGCTAAATGAAATAAGCCAAGCACAGAAAGACAAATTCCACATAATCTCACTTATATGTAGAATTTTAAAAAGTTGAACTCTTAGAAGTAGAGGGAGGAATGGTCATTACCAGAAGCTGAGAGATGGGGAAAGAGAAAATGGGGAGTTGTTGATCAAGGGGTACAAAGTCTCAGAGAGGAGGAATAGGTTCTGAAAGCTGTTGTACTTTAGAGCAACTATACATAATGATGTATATTTCCAAATAACTTAGAGAGTAAATGTCAAACGTCTCACCATAAAAAATGAGAGGTAAGCCAGGTGATGGCTATGTTACTTAGCTTGAGTTAATCATTCCATATTATATACCTATGTCAAAATATCATATTGTACCCCACAAATGTATACAAGGATGATTTGTCAGTCAAAAATAACACTAATAATAAAAATATTTTTCTAAATAAAGACATTTTTAGACAAAAAAAGAGATGAGAATATTTCTGCCAGCAGAACCATACTACAAGAAATGTTGAATGAATTTCTTCAGACTGAAAGGAAATGATCTCAGATGGAAGCATGCAGTTGCAGAAAGAAACAAACAGAACTGAAAAGAGTAAATATGGAGGTAAATATGAAATAAAAATTTTTATATTATAAAAGGACTGAGGCAAAAACTAATGTTTTATGGGATTTATAGCATATATAAAAGTAAAATATATATGAACAATGGCAAAAAAAAAAAGACCAGGAGGAATTGAAAGCATCTGAAATTATTTGTAAAGTGGTAAAATTCTAATTCAAGGTAGTTTGCATTAAGTTAAGGATGCACACTTTAACATATAGCATAAGCACTAAAGGGAAATACAAAACTGTATTAATAAAAAGCCAATAAAATGCATAAAATAGAATAATAAACGTGCTTGAATAATCTAAAAGAAGGCATGAAAGAAACAACAAAGGAACAAAACAAAATCGGCATCAGAGAAAGCAAAATCGTAGACTTAAACCCAACCATATGAGTAATTACTTTAAATGCAAAAATGAACAAAGTCTAAATCACACAATTAAAAGAGGGGGGTTGTGAGAATGGTTTTTAAAAAAATCCATGACTCAATATATGCTAACTACAAAGGAAAAACTTTCAATATACAGACAGAAAAAAAGTAAAAAGATGAGAAAATATAAGTGACATAGGCACTAATACTAAAGAAGGATACACTATAATGATAAAAGGATCAATATATCAGGAAAACGTGACAAGCATATATGTATATGCACCTAATATCACAGTTTAAAATATATGATGCAAAACTCACAGAACTAAAAGGAGAAATAGACTGAACCATAGTCATAATTGGAGGTGTTTTCACATTCTCTGAGATAAAGCAAGAAGATATCAATTCTATCAATCTGTAAAATATTTGAAAAACTCTCATTAACAAACTTGACCAAATTAATATTTATAAACAATACTATAACAACTGGAGAATAAGCAAACTTTTCAAATATACATAGATTATTAACAATGTAAACTATATGCTTTATCTTTTAGGTAATTCTTTGTATATTTCAAAGGCTTGATCCATTCAGAATATGTTCCCTAGCCATAGTGAAAATTAACTGTAACTCAATATCAAAAAGATAATTAAAATTGCCAACATTTGGGGGTTATCGGGTTATCAACATATTTCTAAATAGCCCATGAGTCACAGAAGAAATCACAATGGGCATTAGGAAATATTCTGAAGCATAAATAATGAAAATATAACATATCGAAATCTGTGAAATGATGCTAAAGCAGTGTTTACAGAGTAAGGTACTGACTTTAAATGCTTATATTAAAAAAAGAAAGCTTTAAAGAATGATCTCCAGTGTCTAGTAAAAAAAAAAAAAAAAGTATTCTCAAAGAAAGAAGGAAGGGAATTGTGGTGACAGCAGAGATGAGGCTCTCAGATCCCCTGTCAGTGTCAGTGAAGACAGATGACCTTGGCTGTCACAGATAGCCCCTGGCTGTCCAG
Organism: Piliocolobus tephrosceles; assembly: GCF_002776525.5. Lineage (NCBI taxonomy): Eukaryota > Metazoa > Chordata > Mammalia > Primates > Cercopithecidae > Piliocolobus > Piliocolobus tephrosceles. The sequence continues at coordinate 51,476,928 of NC_045437.1, forward strand.
CTCCCTTGGGTTTGTCTCAATTGCAGAGAGCCTCCATACCCACGGCTATGCCCTTCTCGGTGACTGAGCGAGGTGGAAGTATAAAATCCCAGGTATTCCAGACCAGTGCAGGACACCTCTGACAGCTAAATACCGCTACAGCTCCCTATAGTGCTGTTTAAGGTTTTTCAGGCCTCAGTCACAGTTGAACTTCTCCCTCTGACCAATGGAAGTGAAGCTTTCTCCCTTTCCCAGGAATTCATCTCTAATAAATACCCTGTACACCAAATCCCATTACAGGGTCTGCTTTCAGAGAGAGACTCTCAACAAAATTACAAAAATTAAGAGCAGAAATCAATGGAAACAGATAGATCTATATGACAGAAAATCAACAAAACCAAAAGTTTGTTCTTTGAAAGGTCAAAAACATTAATAAACATCTAGCTAGACTCATTTAGAAGAAAAGGAGAGGAAAAAAGCACTGAATAAAAATTGTTTGTTTGACATTGATACCGTCAAAATATAGAATATTTTCATCCTCACAAGAATCACTCTTGTTGCCCCTGCACAGCCACACCCACCTCCGTCTCCTCACCCCGTCCCTAGTGCCTAGAAACCACTAACCAGTTCCCTATTCTGTAATTTTGTCTTTCCAAGAATATTATATAAATGAAATCATAGAGGATGATTTTTGTGATTAGTTTTTTCTTCACTCAACATAATTCTCTGGAGATTCATCCAAATTGTTGCATATATTAGTAGTTCATTTCCTTTTTATTGCTTAGTAGCTTCTCACGGTATGGATATACCAGTTCACATAACATACACCTATTGAAGGACATCTGTATTGTTTCCAGTTTTTGGCTCTTAGTAATAAAGCTGTTATGAACAATTATGGACAGAGTTTTTAAAACATAAGTCTTACATTTTCTGCAGTAAATGCTCAAGAGTGCAATTGCTAGGTCATATGGTGGTTGCATGGTGCTGTGGGCTAAATTTTGTCTCCTCAAAATTCGTATGTTGAAACCTTAACCCCTACTGCCTCAATATGACTGTATTTGGTGATGGAAACTTTAAAGAGGTAACCAATGTAAAATGAGATCATATGATAGGGTCTAATCTGATAACACTGGTGTCCTTATAAGAAGAGGGTGTTAGGACACAGACAACACAGACTGGGAGTGACCATGTGAAGACACAGCAAGAAGACAGCCATCTGCAAGCCAACGAAAGAGGCCTCAGAAGAAACCAAATGTGCTGACACTTTGATCTTGGACTCCTAGCCTCCAGAACTGTTAGAAAATAAATTTCTGTTACTGGAGCCACCCAGTCTGTGGTATTTTGCATGATACCCCAAGCAAACAAATATACATGATTAGTTTTACTAAAAACTGACAAAGTGTTTTACAGAGTTGCTGTATCATTTCACATTTTCACTGGCAATGTGTAAAGGGATCCAGCATAAAGAGGATCCAGTTCTCTGCATTTGGATCCAATGTGTAAAGAGGGATCCAGTTCTCTGCATCCCTCCAGCATTTGGTATTGCCAGTTTTGTTGTTGTTGTTGTTGTTGTTGTTGTTTTATTTTAGCCATTCTGATAGGTATGTAAGTGATGGCTAATTGTTTTAATTTGCATTTCCCAAATGACTGATTATATTGAACATGTTTTCACATGCTGATTTTCCATCTGTATACCCTCTTCGGTGAAACATCTCCGTGTCTTTTGACCACTTTCTAAATAGATTTTTTGTTTGTTCTTTACTGTGAAATGTTGAGAGTTCTTTATACATTCTAGATATTTGTTCTTTTTAGGACAGGGTCTAGAAATATTTTTCTTCCTGTTTATAGCTTGTCTTTTGATTCTTTTAACAGAGTTTTTTGCAGAGCAAATATTTTTAATTTTGATGATCTCCAATTAATCAATTTTTCTTTTTATAGATCACGCTTTTAGTATTAAGTACAGGAATTTCTTATCTAGGTACCAAAGATTTTCTTCCCCCCCCTTTTTTTTTTAATCAGACTTTAAGTTCTAGGATACATGTGCACAACATGCAGGTTTGTTACCTATGTATACATGTGCCATGTTGGTGTGCCACACCCATTAACTCGTCACTTACATTAGGTATATCTCCTAATGCTATCCCTCCACACTCCGTCCACCCCACTACAGGCCCCAGTGTGTGATGTTTCCTTTCCTGTGTCCAAGTGTTCTCATTATTCAATTCCCACCTATGAGTGAGAACAGGCAGTGTTTGGTTTTCTGTTCTTGGATTAGTTTGCTGAAAATGATGGTTTCCAGCTTCATCCATGTCCCTGTAAAGGACATGACCTCATCCTTTCTTATGGCTGCATAGTATTCCATGGTATATATGTGCCACATTTTCTTAATCCAGTCTATCATTGGTGGACATTTTGGTTAGTTCCAAGCCTTTGCTATTGTGAATAGTGCTGCAATACACATATGTGTGCATGTGTCTTTATAGCAGCATGATTTATAATCCTTTGGGTATATACCCAGTAATGGGATGGCTGGGTCAAACTGTATTTCTAGTTCTAGATCCTTGAGGAATTGCCACACTGTCTCCCACAATGGTTGAACTAGTTTACAGTCCCACCAACAGTGTAAAAGTGTTCCTATTTCTCCACATCCTCTCCAGCACCTGTTGTTTCCTGACTTTTTAATGATCGCCATTCTAACTGGTGTGAGATGGTATCTCAATGTGGTTTTGATTTGCATTTCTCTGATGGCCAGTGATGATGAGCATTTTTTCATGTGTCTGTTGGCTGCATAAATGTCTTCTTTTGAGAAATATCTGTTCATATCCTTCATCCACTTTTTGACGGGGTTGTTTGATTTTTTTCTTGTAAATTTGTTTGAGTTCTTTGTAGATGCTGGATATTAGCCCTTTGCAGCTGAGTAGATTGCAAAAATGTTCTCCCATTCTGTAGGTTTCCTGTTCACTTTAATGGTAGTTTCTTTTGCTGTGCAGAAGCTCTTTAGTTTAATTAGATCCCATTTGCCAATTTTGGCTTTTGTTGCCATTGCTTTTGGTGTTTTAGACGTGAAGTCCTTGCCCATGCCTATGTCCTGAATGGTATTGCCTAGGTTTTCTTCTAGGGTTTTTATGGTATTAGGTCTAACATTTAAGTCTCTAATCCATCTTGAATTAATTTTTGTATAAGGTATAAGGAAGGGATCCAGTTTCAGCTTTCTACATATAGCTAGCCAATTTTCCTAGCACCATTTATTAAATAGGGAATCCTTTCCCCATTTCTTGTTTTTGTCAGGTTTGTCAAAGATCAGATGGTTGTAGATGTGTGGTATTATTTCTGAGGGCTCTGTTCTGTTCCATAGGTCTATATCTCTGTTTTTGGTACCAGTACCATACTGTTTTGGTTACTCTAGCCTTGTAGTATTGTTTGAAATCAGGTAGCGTGATGCCTCCAGCTTTGTTCTTTTGGCTTAGAACTGTCTTGGCAATGCAGGCTCTTTTTTGGTTCCATATGAACTTTAAAGAAGTTTTTTCCAATTCTGTGAAGAATGTCATTGGTAGCTTGATGGGAATGGCACTGAATTTGCAAATTGCCTTGGGCAGTATGTTCATTTTCACAATATTGATTCTTCCTATTAATGAGCATGGAATCTTCTTCCATTTGTTTGTGTCCTCTTTTATTTCATTGAGCAGTGGTTTGTAGTTCTCCTTGAAGAGGTCCTTCATATCCCTTGTGAGTTGGATTCCTAGGTATTTTATTTTCTTTGAAGTAATTGTGAATAGGTGTTCACTCATGATTCAGCTCTCTGTTTGTCTGTTACTGGTGTATAAGAATGCTTGTGATTTTTGCACATTGAGTTTGTATCCTGAGACTTTGCTGAAGTTCTTATCAGCTTAAGGAGATTTTAGACTGAGATGATGGGGTTTTCTAAATATACAATCATGTCATCTGCAAACAGGGACAATTTGACTTCCTCTTTTCCTAATTTAATACCCTTTATTTCTTTCTCCTGTCTGATTGCCTTGCCCAGAACTTCCAAGACTATGTTGAATAGGAGTGGTGAGAGAGGGCATCCCTCTCTTGTGCCAGTTTTCAAAGGGAACACTTTCAGTTTTTGCCCATTTGGTATGATATTGGCTGTGGGTTTTTCATAAATAGCTCTTATTATTTTGAAATACGTCCCACAAATACCTAATTTATTGATGGTTTTTAGCATGAAGGGCTGTTGAATTTTTTCAAAGGCCTTTTCTGCATCTGTTGAGATAATCATGTGGTTTTTGTCTTTGATTCTGTTTATATGCTGGGTTACATTTATTGATATGCATATGTTGAACCAGCCTTGCATCCCAGGGTTGAAGCCCACTTGATCATGGTGGATAAGCTTTTTATGTGCTGCTGAATTCAGTTTGCCAGTATTCTATTGAGGATTTTTGCATCGATGTTCATCAGGGATATTGGTCTAAAATTTTCTTTATTTTGTGTGTGTCTCTGCCAGACTTTGGTATCAGGATGATGCTGGCCTCATAAAATGAGTTAGGGAGGATTCCCTCTTTTTCTATTGATTGGAATAGTTTCAGAAGGAATGGTACCAGATCCTCCTTGTACCTCTGGTAGAATTCAGCTGTGAATCCATCTAGTCCTTGACATTTTTTTGGTTGGTAGGCTATTAATTATTGCCTCAATTTCAGAACCTGTTATTGGTCTATTCAGGGATTCAACATCTTCCTGGTTTACTCTTGGGAGGGTGTATGTGTCCAGGAATTTATCCATTTCTTCTACATTTTCTAGTTTATTTGCGTAGAGGTGTTTATAGTATTCTCTGATGGTAGTTTGTATTTCTGTGGGAATCATGATATCCCCTTTATCATTTTTCATTGCATCTATTTGATTCTTCTCTCTTTTCTTCTTTATTCGTCTTGCTAGTGGTCTATCAATTTTGTTGATCTTTTCAAAAAACCAGCTCCCAGATTCATTGATTTTTGGAAAGGTTTTTTGTGTCTCTATCTCCTTCAGTCCTGCTCTGATCTTAGTTATTTCTTGACTTCTGCTAGCTTTTGAATGTGTTTGCTCTTGCTTCTCTAGTTCTTTTAATTGTGATCTTATGGTATAAATTTTAGAATTTTCCTGCTTTCTCTTGTGGGCATTTAGTGTTTTATGGTTTTACATTTTACTTTTAACTATACAATCTATTTTGAGTTAATTTTTATATAAAGTATACAGTTTAGGTCAAGGATCATTTTTCGAAAAGGCTACTCTTCCTCCATGGAATTGGATTATCAGATTTTCAATGGGAAGTGTTACTCAAAAGCCTAAAAATAATTGTTTTACATAGAAGAGCTTCCAGGAAGCTTCCTAGACTTTATTAAGGTAACATCAGCACACTTGAGTCTCTTAGACAACTTCATGATCTGCCTTAAAACAATGTACATGAGGCCTCTTCTGTCCTCTTTAGCTGAAGATGCAGAAGAATGCAATAAGCATGTTCTTAGATTCAAAATTTTCCTTAGTTATGCTTATTGGTTCATGACACTCTTTCTCTGCTCTGAGTAGTAATTACGTTTCTCAGGGAATAAAGCTTGGTTGACTTGACTGAATTCCTGTGTTAAACCTCTTGTCTATCTGAACTCAAGGAATCATTCCAATGATTTAAACCCGAACTGCCTCTTTTGAATTCAGTCTCTTGTCTGCTGGACCAACAGACACTCCTAAATTGGATTCCCAGCATCACTTAGCCATTATAAAGTCATGGGTTCTTCCATGGTTGATCTTCTTTGCCCTGAAATCAGTATAATTATGTCACTTAGCAGAGGGAAAAGGAGTGAACTCTATATTTGATCACAGAACATAGATGGAGGTCTTCATTACCTCTGTATACTACATGTTTCCCTTCTCTCTGGGCACGTGGAAGAATCGTGATGCCTTACCTTTTGGAGTGTAGCTAACTATGTGAATTGCTTTGAACAATGAAACATAAGCTGAAGTGAGGTGTGCCATTTCCTGGTAGAAGCCATTAAGAACTCACGTGCTTCACTCTTGCTCCTCTGTATAGATCAGTGATGTTCTGGATAGTAGAGGTTCCGTCAGCCTGCAAGCCTAAATGAAAACAGTATGAAACAGAATGTGTTCCCTGATTGAGAGTAAAACCCTGTTGTTTTAAACCATGAAGATTTCAGTTTTTGATATTTGTTTGTCACTACTGCATAATTTTGTCTTTCCTTATTGATATAATCCCAGTAGTATTATATATATTTAATTATAATAATTCATTAAATGGAAATCCACGTTTGAAATCTAAATACTTTTGTAAGTCTGTGCATACAAATGAATTTGCTAATTAAAAAAAAGATTATTGTGACACCATGTTCCTGAAGTAAAGTTTTTAAAATGCAGTTTCAACATGTAGATCAGCAACAGCATTTCATGGAATAGGATACATGCACATCCAAATTCATTTCTGGCTCCAAGCAGACTTAATATTTTTTGAATATCTGTGATCCACAAAAGGGAGATGAAGTGATTATGCAGCAAAATGCTGAGCAGAAATAGCTAAGAAGATATTTCAACTGTTTGACAACAGCTTAACAACAAATAATTTAACAAAAGTTTGTGCCAGCTGAGCAAGGTGCTGGATGTATAATGTGAAGAAAACATGGACCTAAGCACACTAGCCTTTGGAGGAGGCAGATACTAAAGTGATTATGACAGCAGGGACATGTCCAGGGTTCAGCCAAAGCTCAAAGAAGAGGGAAATATCATAATATCCAATTTTATTTTCAATGGGAGAAACCCATTTTTACTCACTTTCCCATCAGAAAGTTATGCTTTTAATTCCTCTCTTCTCAATAGTATACCTTGAACATAGAAGTCAGCCAGAGAACACAGTGTACTCAGGTTAAAGAGCCAGAAAAGTGCAAGGTCCCACAGCAAAGACACGAAGTTCTTCCTCACTAGCAAGTAATTAGAGATGGGCTTTTTGAAGAGTTCTTTGAAAGTGGCAAAATCTCCATAGCTGCTGTTGATGCCTGGACTTGTTTAAAGTGAACTTTGGGCAAGTATATAGGCACAGGCAGATTTTCCATGGCTTTAGGGACCTCATCGGTGAAAACTACGGGGTTCATACAGGACAATCAGCATATCTAACATAGGCGAAGTACAGCACCCAGTCTGGGAATGTGACAGAGCCTACTTTTATTTAGACACAGCAAATTGGGGTTTTTCAATGATTCTTTAGTGAGGAGGGAATATATAATAATGTGTGCATGCATATAATTATACCACATAGTTATGCTTAAATTTGCAGTCAGATCTAGAATTTCGGTTTGTCATTAACTAATCCTACTTCTTATTGATACAAATTGAAGAACCATTCCAGGAAATGTTAGAGGTGGCTTGGGTTGAACTGACCTGAATATTAAGCACAGTGATCAAAATGGGTTAAGCAGCCTCCCATACAAAACGGTACCCTGACAAGGTGGTTTCTGCATGCTACCCTTGCATATTTCTTCAATGGTAGATGATGAAGAAAAAAATGGTGCAATTAGGAGATGAATTTCAAAAATGAAAGAGAAAGTATCTTTCAGTAAAATCTATAAAAATCAAGCCATAATATTCTTCTTCCTCACCATCATGCACCAAGTCATAATTTTCTCTTTGTTTTCCAAAACACAACAACTTAAAGACATGTACTTTAAGAAGGTCTAGATACTGCAACCCAGAAATCCCCACCTCTAGGAATCTAGTCCTGGAAAATCAGCAAAGACATGCATGGAGATTTAGGAGCAAAACTGCTAATTGCAGAATTTACAATATTAGAGATATAGTAAAATTTTTCAAGCTTATAAATATTAATAAGAAAAAACACTAAATTAAGTTGCCTTTTTTAAAATTAGGAAATAAATGGCCTATAGGATCTAAGTAGTAATCCCCTCATTGATGAATGCAAAGCTATGATCAGCTCAGCTCAAATTCCCAGTAAACCTCTGACTTCTGGCTAGTCCTTGATAGAATGCACTGTGCTGAAACCATTTAATCCTGGATCTCAAAGTGTAAGCCTAGATTACCTTGGAGTCCACCTTTTACCCTGCTCTCCCTTCTGAAAGTGAACACCTCTCAAAAGCTGAGAATTTCAGAAGTTGAATCATTATCATGATTCTTTTCCCTTATGCCTGCCTCTAAAGAGGAGACACAAGATATACTTTGCAAAATCAGACTTCGAACCAGAGCTTGGTTATCACACTGGCAACTAATCTTAGTGGGTGATTTTCCTGTCAGCAACCAAATCATCAGGTAAGTATTTTGTTAAGTGAAAATTATGTGATTAACAATATACCGGGGCTACAAGGATACAGAGGTTCTGTATGTCAAATATGGGCCTTGTTTTTACAGTGCTTGCTCTCCTGCTGACTAATCAACATGAGCATAAATGAACCAGGAGGAAATGGTTCAGAGCAAAATGGAAGGAACGGCTAAGTCAGTGGGTAGCAGCGACGTGCCATTGACAGTGGGGAAAACTCAGTATTGACCCCAGTGACCGGGAAGGGTTTCATAGAAGGAGCAAACTCAAACCAGTTTTTGAAGGATAAATGGGATTTGTATAAGGAAATCGTAATATTCCAGGAGAACATAACAATATGAATGAAATAATGGCATTAGGAATAAGCTTGTTTCAGGTTCAGGGGACCTGACAGAAGGGAATGATGAAAAATGAAGGTGGGAGAGTGCTTGGGAAGAAAATAGAAATGGTCCGTTTGGATAAAAAACAAACAAACAAACAAACAAAACAGTTTCTTTTTAGAGTGTGTGTGATATTTTTCCTGAAACTGTCCAGGGAAAGCTAACTAATCATGTCAGTAAATCTAGATTTAAACATTGTATTTGTGAATAATCTGTATATTTGACTCTGTATATCAAAAAGTAACAAAAATAGGGCCTTCTCCATCAAAAGAGGGTTATTGCCAAAGCTCAGGTGCTCAAATCTTAACTGCTAGATGCATTCTGAATCTTCCTCAGTCCTCCCCAATAATAACGGTGACCATGCTGGGTACTCACATCCTCTCCCTCCGCTCAGCATTCCGAATGCCCAGCCCAAATCCCATCAACAAAAGTCCTTTTACCTCTGTTTCTCAAACACCCTACCTCTCCCTGCTCAGCTCCTCCATGCCATTCCTTTTCTTCATACCAGTGAATATTAATGAATATCCAGTATATTTGTTCAATTATTCCATACAGTTGTTCCTTGGTATCTGCAGGGAATTGCTTCCAACATCCCCGTAGGTAGCAAAACCCTCAGATGCTCAGTCCCTTGTATAAGATGGCATAATATTGGCATAAAAATGGCATATAACCTATGCTCATCCTGCCATACACTTGAAATCATCTCTGGATTACTTATAACACTGAGTACAATGTAAGTAAATGGTATTATACTGTATTGTTTATTATTTGTATTATTTTTTCTTTTTTTTTTTTCCAAATATTTTTCATCTATGGTTGGTTGAAAACCTGCAGATACAGAGGGGCATGTGTATGTATTTAGTACTACTTTTCAGTTACCAGCCATATTTTGAATTCCCCTGAGGTATGACTGAAGAGAGAGACAGAGAGAGGGAATGGATAAATAAAACAGATGGGTGAACATGGCCAGGTAGATTTTGGACACTACAAGATTCAATCTCTGCCCTCAAGGAGTTGACTATCCAAGCAGGAGCCAGTTATACAAGTCATTAAAAGATACAACTGCTTCAAGCAGAGATCTACAATGCATAGTCAAGTAGAAGAGAAGGAGCACCCACATCTGCTGGGGGAAGATGGAGAAGGCTTCTCAGAAGCATTTGAGGTGAAAAAGAAAGAATCGGTAGGAATTCTTTGCAAGCTCAAGGAGGCATTCCAGACAGAATGACAACATGTGGAAAGACGCAGATACATAATCACGTATAACATGGTTGAGAAACTATGGAGAAACTTAAGAGCAGAGGGGAGAGAGATGGGAGATGAAGACTGGTAGGTAAGCAGAGGTCACTTCATGAGGGGTCAGGAGGAAAAAGTCGTAATAATAGAATGTGCTATAGAAAAACAAAAAACATTCAGTTTGATCAAAATGTAACACATGCTCCTCTTTTCTTTTTGAAGAATCTATTTTATTTATTTTTCACATTTGTTGAATTTTAGTTTGGTTTAATACTATGTACAAAATAGTGGCCAGATAAAAATAATATGTAAAATGTAGGTAAAATATAAATAATTGCAACACAAATAACACCCACTTACTTACTTGGTTTAAGGGAAGGAATGTTACAGTTGTCTGTAAAGCCCCTCCCATGTCCATTTCTTTAACTTCCTGCTCAGAAGTAACCATTAAACAGCTGAGCCAAGATTGGAACACAGACCCTCCCGATGCTTAAGCCATGTTATTTTCACTCCCTGCCTCCTTGTGGACACATAACTGACTTTTTCCTTCCCATCCTAATCTCATTCTCTGAATATAAAGATAAATCCTTTAAAAAAATTTTTAACAGGAAGGGATGTCCAATTTTATATTCTAACATCTATATTTTATACCAGCAAAGCTGAGACACAGGCAAGTTGAATGAGTTGCCAAACACCTTCTTGCTAATCAATGGCAAATTCAAAACTAGCACTGAGAACCTCAAATTTTGATTCTAGTTTGAGTCAGAAAACCCTAATTTTACCCTATGTATTAGTCTGTTCTCAAAGTGCTATAAAGAACTACCTGAGACTGGGTAATTTATAAAGAAAAGAGTTTTAATTGATTCACAGTTCCACAGACTATACAGGAGGCATGGCTGGGAAGGCCTCAGGAAACTTATCATCATAGTGGAAGGGCAAAGGGGAAGCAAGTACCTTCTTCACATGGTGGAGCAGGAGGAAGAGAGAGTGAAAGGGGAAGTGCTACACACTATTAAGCAATCAGGTCTCATGAGAACTCATTATCATGAGAACAGCAAGGGGAAAATCCTCCCCCATGATCCAATCACCCCCCACTATTTTCCTCCTGCAACACTGGGGATTACAATTCAACAGGAGATTTGGGCAGGGACACAGAGCCAAACCATATCACCCTAGCATTGTCATTATTCCACTTTGAATGAAATGGTCATCCCATTTATGACAACCTCACTTCCTTGGAATTTGGAAGTTGGAATAATGAGGAGACTGCAAGAAGGCAATCCTAGAGTAAAAAGCACTGTCATTGTTATTCCTGTATTTGTGTAACCATACAAGAGTTATAATAAATTATATTATATATATCTTCTCTATTGCGGCAGTAGTATTTACTTCGAAGGCTTGGAGGTACAGAGTTCCTTAATGTTTAATGGCCTAATTATCGATAGTCTGAGCCAAGAGGTATGTCCAATTAAAGTCTGAGTCACTGGGAGCTTCGATTTAAAATTTAAGAATCCTGTTGGCTCTAGATCAAGAATGCCATTTTAAGGAACACTAAAATGAGAAAAATTAAAACTTATCTTTTGCACTCTCAAAATAATACAAAAATTTAAACATTAAGCAAGTGCCATGGGGCTCTGCTCATGCATGCTGGACACAAACCTCAGACGTGTTTGAATCTTGTTGGCGGAGGTCTATTTACAGGCTTATTAGGGAAGGTGGCTTTTTTAAAGGTTTTTCATCCTAGGTATGAAAGCCTAGGTTCAGCCAGTAACATCCAGGCTTCAAATGATTAGCTAGTCTTTCCTCATCTGTGTCTCATCTGTTTGTCCTTTAGAATAAAACAACTCTAAGACTAGAACAGACATCTAAAGGCCATTTAATTATTGAGTGTTAGAATGGGAAGGGACTTCAAAGACTGCTTAATCTAACTCTCTGTTTACAAATGAGGAAACTGAGACCCAGAAAATAGCCATTGAAGGTCATGGGAAAGTGGGACTTGGAACACGGTTCATTGTTCATCCTACTACATCAGTCATTTTATCAGCCAACAGTAAAGACTGCACTTCATAATCAAAATGTCTGTCCTTGCATGGAGATGTCTGTCTGTGAACATCTCCATGAGTCCATCAGTGAATGCAGCCCTTGACTTTTCTCTTTGATTCTATGCCTTTGCTCAGAAATGGCCAGACATCTGTGCTTCATCACAGGACTCTTCTTCATCTGGAAGAGTTCCCCAGAAGCCCACAGAGATACACCAAGGCTTCCAAAACAAGCCCATTAGGTCATCAATCTCCTGGGAATCTTGAGTGAGGGAGAGGTAGGAATGGCAATTTTGTCATGAAATGTACTTGGGAAAAACTAGTGGATTTGCCTCTGAAAGCCTCTCAATAGGCTGTCTAACTTTGTTTAACCCAGAGTATCCCCAAATTATGGGACCATTTTCCTCTTCCTTCCTTGTTCTTTGCATACACCCAGTATTATCCCACAGGTTTAATCCATGGAACACACCTGTGAATCCTGCACCATGGAATTTCTTCCGCCTAACAGTTGCTTCAATTTAGCTTTCCAAAAAGGGCCATATTCTTCTTAGGTGCACAGGTAAGCAGAACTTCATTGCTACTGGGTGGATTCATTCCTTCATTGGAGGTGATCAAGAATAACAGTTACTGTGAAATGTGACAAATCAATGATACTTAAGGAGCATCTGATAAGCATCTAACAGAAGACTTTCTGCTAAGTTTCCTTGTGACAAGCTACAAACATCAGATCCTCATTCCCACTCCTAAAAACAAATCACTTCAAACTCCATGCCAACATTTTTGTTTTTTTAAGCAAAAAATATACATTGCTCACACTGAATCATATATTATGCCAAAAATCATTCAACTGATACTTACAATGATCAGTATTTTTTGGTGAATTAAAGTCCTTTTTCATTACCTATCTCCTTTCTGAAGGCAGTTCATAAATTCATTCATTCATTCAGATTTACTCAACAAATATTTATTTAGCACCTACTATACGCTAGTTACTATCCTAGGGGCTGTGAATATGGCTGGGAATGAAACACAAAAATACTTAGAGTCTAGGCTTACATTCTGGCCGTGGAGACAATCAATCAATAAGCAAGCAGATTAACAAATGTAAACATATAATGATTTTGTGTAGATATTTAATAAGATTTATACAATCCCAGGTGAAATAAACTAAGGCAGGAAAAGGTAATAGAGAATACAATGGGGATAATGTTTAAAATGAGGTGGTCAGGAAAGGTGTCATTCATGCATTCTTAAAAAAACCAGAGATTTCCTCTATCTTCTATCACATCCTAAGTGAGGTTCCCTAGACTTCTCTGGGAGAAAAGGGCTTAGGTTTAGGGTTAGGATTAGGGTTATGAGAAAGATGACTGCCTTTCTCTGTGACCCGCCTCTCAGCACTTCCTTAGCCTTGCTCTAGTAGCTTCCCTTTTCCGTTCTATTGTGGCTGATGCAGTTGTGGTGATGTTGTGGCAGGTCCCAGTCAGACAGCATATGGAGAGTTTCATGTGTCCCTTCAGCAGGGGCTCAGTTGAATGTGTCACATGAGATCCCATTGGCATTGCACATTGACTTTCTGCCCCAGGGTTTCCCAGAGTGTGGGAGACCTGCCTTGATAGCGCTGAAGTTGATTTGGGTGTCACCCTAATGCTTATAAGAGATTCAGGAACTGCACCTTAAATAACATTGTCACTGCTCTTTTAGTTCTCCTTCACTCTTTCTGATGCTTTCCAGGGGAATGTCTCAGGTTACTGATAGTCTCCAACATTCCTCTGAAATCTAATTCTCTTGAACATGGAAAGAGCAGAACTGGGGTCAGAACCTTAAGCGGTAACGATGACTAGCCTGAATCTAACAACATTGACTTATTTTTGTATTTAATTTTGCTTAAAATAAATTTAAGCTAATGTGAGGCAATTTAAATAAAATATTCAGTAAATATCTGTACATGCGATTTTAGCTGTTGTTAAATTATGAAGGTGGAGCCTGTGTGACTGAAGTTTGGAAAACACTATGCTTGACGCACAGAAGCTGATGGCAAAATTTCCATTTCCTTCTTGCTGCTAGATTCCGATATCACTAGATAGTGGGTTGCTCAAAAAGCCACAGTTACTGGTGATTTTTATCTTTGTCTTATAGATGGAAATTTCTGCCTGTGTCTAAATACTTTCCAGATGATATTATCCTATCAATAACCAATATGTGATCTGAGTCCCATTGAATCTGCAAGTTCCCCTTAATCCCTTAAAAAATCTCCTGCATGTGAATTGGAGAAAAATAAGCAGCCACCATGAACACACTGCATTCCCCTGATTACCTGATGACTGTTCCAAGGATTTCTTTGATGCTTATAATTGGAGTGTAAAGAGCCTCCATAGTGACCGAAGGATGTTACTGTAGTTTTTATTTGCCTAAATGCTGGAATTCTAATAAAAATTCTGGCATCTGTCATTACTATCCTGGAAGGAGTTGAAAAGAATATTTTAGGTAGGTCAACTTTGTCAGCTGAACCAGTCTCTCAATGCATCCCTCAATCCCTTGTGTCTCATGTCCACAGATGGAATACAAGATATACTGATGTTGAAATACTGTTAAAAATAAACTATCTCCCCATAAGTTTAAGCATAGTTAAAAGTAATGCTCATGTAACACCTAGACTTTGCTATTCAATCTTTTGCCCAGCCAGCTGAAAGAGGGGCTGGACAGCCTGAAACAGATATTTTTAGCACAAATAGTCTTGTTACAAATCAGTCAACACGACAAGAGAACAAACATTTCGTTCCTCCACTTGCTCTTTCTCTCTCTCTCACACACACACATACACACAACACACACACTCAACCTTTGCTTTTCTTAGAATTCGATTCTGCATGTGAATTTAACTTTTCCTTCAAAGTTCTTGCATTTTCATATTATCTTAAGACTTTGGATTATTTCTTTCCAATAAACCAGTGACGCCAGATGATTCTTACACAGTTCAATTCTTAACCACTTTGTTCCTGGGAAAATACAATATTAAATTCAGCTTTATAAAAGCTGCTTATCCTCTAAAAGTAGCTGCGTATACCCATTGGTTATTATTAAAGTCATTTCAAATAACTCCCTCTAGAGATTGGCTATAGATAATTGATAACAATATTTTAATAGTCCTAGAGAAAAATTAGGCAAAATTGGTTGAGTCTATTAATCTTTCTAACATATTCCCAGTGAAGCCATGGTGGGTTAAATTTCTATCCAAACAGTAAATCCACTGAAGCAGTGGGTTATAAACTGACATTTAAGAAGCAAAGAGGGAGTTGTTCAGCTGATCTCTATGTCCTCTGCCTTCTCCTCACAGCAAGGCCAGGCAGGGTACAGAGTGATGAATAGGCCAATGGGCTATAGCTACAAGGCCAATGGCTGCAACAGCTCACAGCAAAAAGAGCTTACCTTTTTACTTCTGAGTACACATGGGTTAGGGCTGGCTCATTTTTAATTTTTAAGTGTGTGTGTGGGGTGTGTGTGTGTGTGTGTGTGTGTGTGTGTGTGTGTGTGTGTGTGTGCTGGGCCTGCAGCTCATCCCCAGGACACAATCCAAACAGAAAAGCTATAGAGTTTTCAGACTAGCTCCACATGGGGTGTCTACAAAGGCCTACAGTGCACCTTGGATGGCTTTCAAGTTTTTTCAAAGCCATCTGGAGTCTTCTAAAGTTGTCATTGTTTAAGGAACCTGCAGAGAGGGGAGAGAGCATTTTGGATCTCAGGAGAAAAGGAAGAAATAAGATTTGAGGTAGCGAACAGATGTGGAAAATCCAGGTACTGTTCTAAGTATCTTGGCTATTACCTGCCTTTCTCCTGCTGACTCTACTATCCTCCCCTAGAGTTTCTCTCCCTTCTCGAATGCTATCAGCCTCTATCAAGGAGGAGAAAAAGTGGCAGTCTTTTTCACTTCTCATTGCGTATAATTTCCTTTCCTGGGGTCTTCTCATTCCCTATAATTCTATTTTATCATTTAAATCTACACAACAGCTGTTTCTCCTTTATATTTCTCCAAACATCATGGGCATAAATGGCCATAGTTCTGAATTTACAACCGGATAATTTTTATTCTTCCAAGTCTCTAATTCTGGCAACATCACTATTTTAATAATGGTACATTCTCTGCCTCTTATTTCTGATACATTTATGGCTTCACTTTCAATCCTTTCCTCCAAGGAGCTCTCTGTCTGCCTCCTGCCTCTTCATTTCCCACTTGCACAAAGCTCTGCATTTGAGCCTCACTGTTCCTCTCCCTTCATTTAATGGTGCAGCGTCCATCCTCCATATTTATTATTTCTCTCTTCCTGCATCTCATCTGCCACTGTCATGATGCTGGCTTTTTTTTTTTTTTTTTTTTTTTGCTTTACCCACATAAACTATAATTTCCTGGTTTTCTCTTTTTAGCCTTAATAAATTTCCTTATCTATCTGATCCCTTGTTAGTTGAACAAATTTCATCATCTACCTTAGAAAAATGAAATTTTTATGAAGCAAGATTTGATTTTAACTGAATTTCCCTTGAAAAGCACAACATAAAAGAAAGCACAATTCAAAGAAAGGTTGACCTAACTTGACCCAACAATGTTCCTCAGTGAACTCAAATAAGGGCAATTTACTGTGCAAGCATAGATTTGAGAACATACCCTGTTGGTATCATGGAAACCCCATAAGTACCATTTGGGAGTAAAAGGTACAGGCAGTTCAAATTCATTTCTATTTAGATAGCACAGTCTTAATCAGTGAAGGCTAAAAATAGACTGCCCTGGTTCCTGGAAAGGATTGACTTCAATTTCTCTTTCCAAGGAAATGAAAATGAGAAGTCAAAAGGGTCTTAGCCTCCTAGAACACTCAGAAAAAAAATTAAAAACATATTTTCTCTGCCAGTATTTCTGAAACATAAGAAGGTTGGTGTATACATTTAGGTTCTGAAAAAGTTTTTCTATGCAATATATAACCAAGAGAAATACTTAGTACCTGCCATAGAATGAAATATATTTATGAGCTTTGAACTCTTACAGAAAAATATCAAAGTCCTAAGTTTGGAATGCAGTCTTTTAAAATGTCAAGTTTTACTGTGAAAGGTTAATTATCTTATCCTTTTTGTCTAGAGAGTTATTAAAAGTATGTAGTAATCTATTTCTCTCTCTCTCTCTCTGTAATATATTTATTGTGATTATTAGGACGATCAATTTGGCCACAAGATTATAAATTGATGATCCTAAACAAGATCATCTGCATGAATAGATCGATAGCAAACATTTGATAATGTTCTGTTTCCTAGTCCTCAACCAGTTTCAGTTATCACGTGTCATTTCTCTCTGTTTGGACATAAAAAGTTCAGAAAATTGAATTTCTGAATATGCTAGAGTTACGTGGAGATGCGAGTTCAGAGTACTGTTGGAAGTCATTTCAGGTAATCTGGTACAGTGATGCTTGAAGATGAAGAAAGCTCAGTAAAAATTGGTTATGCTCAATCCCCTCCACCTTAGGCCTGAATAAATCATCTAGAGTAACCACCCACATGGTCCTGTTTTCACTTAATGATTACCCCATGCCACTGTGGCCATGTAGAATTTGGCTACAATTTTTCAGAACACTCAGAGTCCTAACTGGATGCTATAAAATCCATATATATGCTATATTTATTTTTCCCTTTCATATGCAATGTCCTTGTGGGGAAGAAGTCATCTTCACAATTATCAAGGCTTAGCAACAATAAATACCTATGCTCATAAGGTTCAATAAATTTGCCTAAGAATGGGGAGAGGTATTTTATATTTTGTTATAGTGATACATCATTGAGTTGGTTTTCTCCTGGGGGCTAAATTACTTCTTGGAAGTAAACTCAGAGCAATGGAAGAATTGATTTAACTTTTCTAGGCTACTCAGGGCTAGATTATTATTAAATTAAAAGTCTCTTTTAGGGAACACACTTGTACTTTTCTATCAATTAACAGCATTTGTTCATAAGTCCAAAATACAAACAACTTTCGAACCTATCTCTGCATATAATAGGGAGAGTAATAGGTGAATTATGTTTATCTCTAAGGAAAAGAAAAGGGATAAGGAGATAAGTTGTCTAATATACTATTTTTAAAGGTAACAGAAATAAAATACAACATTGCTGGCAGGAAAAGAATTACATCTCACTTGTTCTCTGTGCTTTGCTAACTTTTTGAAGACAATATGATTTGTGGAGATAAAAGTGAGATGATGCCTTTGGCTGGGTTTTTCAAGGACAAAAGAAATAGTTCTAGGGTGCTCAGTATGCAAGCACCTGCCTTATAATTCTGCCATGCAAATGTCAACATCTTGACACAGTTTTTTGGTAGAGGTCAAAAAGGCAACACATAAGTCTTAATTAACATGTAAAAATCATGGTGATTTAACTACGTAGGAAAGAAAATGGCTACTTCTGGAAATCCTTCTGTTGCAAATTTCTGGAAAACGAGAAATTGTTTCTATCTGGAATGATCTTTAACGAGATAAAACATGAATTGAGAAGATGAAATACAGGATCCCCAAATTCAAGGAATAATGTTTTTTGTATTTATTTATTTATTGGTAAATTACTGTCAAAGAATGAGTCAATCATAGAAAAGCAAAAGTCTGAAAGACTGTCCAACTTAGCATTTGAAACAATACATTTAACTGAGCAATGCTACAAAAAATATCTTTATCTTTTCTATTGCCAAAAAGTATTTAGGGTAGAATATATACATGATGTGTTCTAAGCCAAGTGAAACAAAATGTTCAGGAAAAAGGATCTGAGAGAAATATGTTAAACTTCAGAAAATGTTGGCCTTTCAGTGGTAGGATGACCAGTCACTTTTTTCTATTTTTCCATACTTTTTAGTATCTACATGTTTTCTATATGAGGCATTTATAACTTTTATAGTCACAAAGTAAAAGGAGGAAGGGAACATACACTCACTTATATACCAAATATCTATGGAGCACCATACTTGATGATAGAATAGAAAGAACACATTTCTAAATTAAGTTCCAGAACCAGCTATCTCAGAATCTTCCTGGAAGCTTGTATCTGGATTTCCACCCTAGACCAAGTGAATTCTTATCTTCTGGAGCTGGGCTCAGGAAGCTGCATGTCTGATAATGACCTGAGGAATTTTTGCTCATAGTTTGAGAAACTCTGCTATTGGGACACATTGAAGGAACACAATTGGAGAATTTCTAGGCCTGACAGATCTGAAAGCCTTCCACGAGTTGAGACTTAGAGGAGGAGAAATAGTTTGACAGATAGGAAAGAGGCACAGGAAAAGAAAGACAAAATGACACTATTCTAGCTCAGTGGTTCTCAATTCTGGCAGCCTAGTATAATTACCTGGAACTTTCATCCTTAAGGTTGTGGTTCTTGCACCACCAGCAGCATTGGCATCAGCTGGGAGCTTGTTAATAATGCAGATCCTCAAGCCACAGCACAAGACCTGTCAAACCCTAATCTGCATGTTAATACAATTCCTGGATGATCTGCATTCCTGTTAAATTTAGAGAACCACTTCTGAGGAGCACCCTAGATCAAAGCTTCTGAAATGGACACCTTTCATTAACTTGACCTTCACCTGAATTTTTCACCTGTCATCACTCCTGAGTTTGTATGCTGATGTATATTTTACATGATAATATTTTCATCATAAATTTAATCCTCAATCAATATTGCATTCAGGGCCAGGCACGGTGGCTTGCGCCTGTAATCCCAACACTTTGGGAGGCTGTAGGCAGGCAGATCACGAGGTCAGGAGATCAAGACCATCCTGGCTAACACAGTGAAACCCCGTCTCTACTAAAAATACAAAAAATTAGTCGGGGGTGGTAGTATGTGCCTGTAATCCCAGCTACTCAGGAGGCTGAGGCAGGAGAATCGCTTGAATCCCGGAGGTGGAGGCTGCAGTGAGCCGAGATCGTGCCACTGCACTCCAGCCTGGATGACAGAGCGAGACACTGTCTCAAAAAAAAAAAAAAAAAAAAAAAAATTTGCATTCAGTAGACTTTGTTTGTTTACTTTGAATAGTGCTTATACTCACCATAATCTTGCCATTTAAACGAGTATATAGGATAGTAAATGAAAGCATCATTTTTTTTCAAGGTAATTGGTACTGACAATTTGGTGTTCAGCATTCCCGCTATTTCTCTGAGTTTATAGACATTTATGTCAACATACATCTTTTCATGTTGATATTTTGCACACATTAGTCCCCATTCTTAAAGATGTTCTCTCACCATTCACTCAAGTGTCAGCGCCTGCTCCAGGTCTCATATTAAAAGCCATTTCCTCAGAAAAAAAGATTCCAATGTCCTCCAAACTAGGCCAGATTCCCTGGCATATTAAGAATCAAGAGTGTCTTGTTATTTCAACTAGCAGGTGTTTATAATAAGTGTTCGTTAAATAATTATTTAATTTTATGTTGCAAGAGACATCATTCAACATACATCTGAGAAACCAATTTTGTTAATTATATTATCCAGCCCCTCTATCTCTTTGCATTTTGTTTGACTTTCAGGTACCCCATCAAAGTTAAAATCTTCACTATAGTTGGGTTTCATTGTGTTCAGCAACTTCTCCTTCATTTCTAACAATGTTCCTTGCCTTGCAAAGCTTACATTCTAATCAGGTAGTCAGTCAATACAACAAGCAAGCAAATATATAAAAATGTATTTGTTAGCGGGAAGTATATTTTCATCATAAATTTAATCCTCAGTCAATATAGAAATATAACCTTCCTAGTGTTTGGTAATAATTTCTACCTTAAATCATTTTTATGCTAGCATAACAATTTCTACTTTTTGTTAGCATGTCCCTAATACAACTCTGCCCTTTCTTATACTTTTAATGTTTTTGTTTTATTTTATTTTGGGAGTCTGTGTCTTTTAATAGGAATTTCATTCACTTTTATTACTTCAATTGATATTTAGATTTATTTGTGTTTTAAATGTACAGTTGGTTTTATATTATTGACTTATTTGGGGGGAAATGGGAACCTGTAAGGAAAACATAGATTAATATAGCCCGTAAATGATATTATGAGTGAAGAAATAGGATCTCAAGGAGCCAAGGGAAAAGCATTTTGTCAAAAGGTGAATGTATGATCAACAAGCTTAAAAAGCTACAAAGAAATCAAGCAAAATAATGATTGACTTCTACAACTTATAAGTCAACAATGGCTTTACATTTTCAGCAAATTGAGGAAAGAATGAAAATTAAAATCAAAGGCAAATAATACACATTATCTTCTTTAGGAGGTCTTGCTGAACCTGTGGAACCTGATAGTTCCACTCTGTTCATTTCCTTTCTCCCTCCCTCTATCCTACACACACTCACACATACGTTGCAATTTCCAACAATTGTATTAAGAGGAATCTGGGCATACAACAAATATTCCTTCTCAGTAAAACATCTATGGCTGTGCTAATCAGCTGAGTTAATCATCCAGAACAGCTTTTACTGCACACACCACTGTCATCTGACCAGTAAATATTGATCCCTGCAGTTATCGGCCTGCGTAGTTGTGTCGCCTACTCCCAGGAGTTGATTTGCCAGACTCAGATGTGTTTATTCCAGATTTTATACAATGCATCCTGGGACTTTTTATTTTCTTTTACAGTCATAATTTTTTCTGTGTTCTTGTTTGCATCTTTGCTATAGGAATGTAGCCTTTGAGAGAAAACCTTTCTTAAAAAGACATTCAGTGTAATTCTTTGATTAGAGGCAAACACTAAATTAAACTTAAATTCAACTGACTACAAAGTGAAGAAAAAGATCAGCAAGTAGGCATTTGGTAAGTGGTTTCTCCTTTTAATTGTTCTGATTACTTTTGAAAGAGCAGCAACATTTACTACTTGGAAATTGCATTATCTAAAGTTGCCTGCCAATCTGCAGTCTTGTGGGCCAAGCTAAGTTTGAAGCATCGGAGATGAGAATCCTGATGATTTAAATTCAGATCCAAATTGTGTTTCTTTCCAGTTGAGTAAACTTGGGAACATCCCTCCATTTCCTGGACTTCGATTTCTTAATTTCTCTACTACAAGGCAGAAATAGCTTCTGCAGTATTATTATTGGATTAACTGAGAGAGTGTGGTATGCTTGTTTACTGTAAACAAATGAGTATTATATATTACTAGGAAAGGCAGTAAAGTGTAATGGAAAGAGCACAGATGTAGAACCAATCAGACCTGTATTCAGATTTCTACTTTATCACTTACCATCTGTACAAACCTGAGCACAATAACCTCTGTGCGCTTCGGCTTTCTCAAATCTGTAAAACAGGGAAAACACTAACTAACCTAAGATTTGCTAAGAATTCAAAATCATATATGTAAAATATTAATAATATCTAACATATGGAAGATGCTCAATATATATTACATATTTGAAACCTCGTTATTACTGCTACAACTGAGAACATCCAAATTATTTTGAGTAAATAAACAATTTGTATGAGGAAATATTTCTGTCTACAAGCTAGCTGGAGAACAAGAGAAGTAAAAACAAGGATGAGATATTTTAGGGACAGAAAGCATCCACATCCAGTCTAATGTCCTGGCTCATTTTCTAGAACATTTCATTTAATTCAGCTTTCCTGAATTTTTTTACCAGACTTCTCATAGTTCTTTGGAAGGGGCGAAGATATTATGTAACAAAGATGGGAGTTGCCACAAATATTATTAACTTCAAGGATCCCAAAGACCCTTTTCTCCTCATGTTTCTGTTTTTTGTAAGAAAATCATGAAAGCACATGGTGTTAAAATTTACACGAAGGTTTTTTTTTTTTCTAATTTTCCTTTCATATATTTAAATTATAAACCTAAATACATTGAAACCCCCAAGTGAAGCCATTTTCTAGTCATTGTAACATGAAGTCATATTATATTCTCAGAAGTCACTCTTCTTTACTGACACATGCCCTAGTATATTCCATTCACCACCTAGATTGGTTTTAGGATAGAAAGGTGGAGACAGTAGATGTTTGCAGTGCTTGGAATAAATTTCACAAGTCAACACAATGACCAAGGAAAACATGCTTTCATTCAGTTATTAAGACCTATCCTTAATTTCAATCCGTAACGTCTGCTCATCTCAGACCATCTCAAGTCAAGAACTTCCTCTATCTTCTTTAAAGCATCTTAACTCTAAAATGCACTGATGAGGTAGAACCTTCTCTCTTCATAATTCTAAAATTATAATCATATGTTTGATGCTAAATACTGCCTGGATCTCTTATTCCAAATTAAATTAATTCTCAAAGGCAACTCTAAATTAGTGATAACCATATGCTCTCATTTCAGCAACAGGCACACAAAGCTATTTCTAGGAGCTATTTTATTATGTAATCATCAGTAATATCATTTCTACAGTTTTCTCCTATACTATACTGACCACAGGAAAATCTAGGTTAGTAAGCATGACATCATATATAACTCCTGGACAAATTATATCAGTAACACCTGCAGATCATATATAAAAACTCCAGGACAGAAGCCAGAAAGGGGCCTTGGAGCAGAGCCAAACTCCAGTCTCAGAGGCTGCATTTAGCGCAAGTGAAGCAGTATTGAGCTGAGTTTGTGTGTCATGGATTGGCCCCAGAGGGCACTGCCATACCATCAGTCACCATCATTGTTATGTGGCGGTGACTCCTGGCATGACCATGGGAGTTGGGAGAAAAGGATAAATTCCCAAGTCACTGGGAAGTTATTAGTAGCTCTGCTTATTAAGGTAGTTTACTTTCTTCTCTCTTAATGCTATTATCAGACACCTCAAATATTATAGCTACATCTATAAAAATGAGAAAAGCTTGTCTCAAATAGAGGGAAAAAACATATAGAAGCCCTTTATGTAAAGGCAAAATGCAAATAGACAGCCAAGACTAAGAAACCAAACCATGCAGGCAGGAGAAAAAGCAGTGCTCCGAAAGAGATGTCTTTACTGGAAGAAAAGTATGACAGCCCTAGAGGTGATTACCTGCTAGATTCTAATAAGAAATGCCATTCTCAGATACAGCAAAAATTGACCCATATTGGTATTTTGTCTCACTCAGTGGCTATAAGCAGCTTCTTTCCTGAAAGGCGTGGTCGCTGTTTCTGCCAGCAACTTTAATTAGAAAACAAAAAGAGCTAGGAGTATACCTAGGCCTCCATATCCTCCTTATCCTCCTTTTATAATATGTACCCAGTTATCCTAGAAAATTCTAATGGATTCCCAGAGAGAACTGCAGCTGGTCAGACAGTCCTTTTACTGCCCATATACTGCCCTCCCAGTTGAAGGAAGACTTTGTCCTGGAAAGGAAGGATTCTCAATGCTTTAGCTGATAATGGTTTTGAAAACGGAATATGGAACATCTCATTCACGGAAATAAAAAGAAAGTAGAAGTGCAAAGTATCTTCCATTTATCATTATCAGAGAACATCAGGGATCATAGTTCCTTGATTCCTATTATAATCATCTTTTGAGTTTTGTTATCACCCCTTTGTGTTACTTTCATTTTATTATACTCTCTTTCCCATTACAAACCTAAAAATACAAAGGGAGGATAAACAGGGCACAGAACATTTTTAGGGCAGTGAAGATACTTCGTACGATTATGATAATGGTGGATACATGTCATAAATTTGTCCAAACCTACAGAATAGACAATATCAAGAGTGAGCCCTAATGTAAACTGTGGACTTGGGCTAATAATGATTTCTCAACGCAGGTTCATCGATCCTAACAAGTCTACCACTCTGGTAGGGGATGTTGATAATAAGGGAGCCTGTGCATGTGCGGAAGCAGGGAATGGGATCTCACTGTACCTTACTGTCAATTTTGCTGTAAACCTAAAATTTCTCTAACAAGAAAAAGAAATAAAGTCTTTAATAAAAGACATAGGGTAGCTCCTGGGCCAAATTTTGGTTGAAAATCTATAAGCAGAAGGTTGAAGAAGATGTTGTAGTTTCAAAAGCTGCTTTTACCTAGAAATCTACTGTTTGAACTCTGTTTCCAGCTGGGATCAGAGAGATAGAGTTCAAAGGTCCAGGATCTGTCCAGAGCCAGGAGACTTGTAAGAGAACTTCTCTCTATTGAGATGGGCTCCCAGGAGCCTACTCCCTCTGATTTAAAGACCTAGACATGACCCATCTCCTCTCAACCATGGCAAACTACAGAGAGGAGAGAGCTGTCTTGATAACACATGACGCTGAAGAGGTAAAAAGAAAGGAAGAAAAAGTGCTGTCCTGAGGGGCTGTGACTTCAGACCAATGCTAGCATGAATCTGGATCTAGAGTATGACACGAGACCTATTCCAGAGACCCAGAACTGGGTTCGAGGCAGCCCAATGGTAGAACCTTAGGTGGAACCAGTTCTACAGCAAAATTGACAGTGTCTGACAAAAGCAAACAAATTCTCTCTAATTAAACTCACTAAAAAAGAAATAGAAGTTTTGATAGTTTGTAATAATTTTTTAAATGAATTATGAGTTCTAAATATTTATTCAAATAAAATCCTAGGCTTACATATCATCATTGATGAATGTTATAAATGTTATTCAAGGAAGAAATCATTCCAATTGTGGCCAAACTCTTCCAAAGAATGGCATAACATTGGTAATAAAATCAGATAAGGACAATATGATGAAGGAAATTTATGAATCAATTTCTTTCATGAACATAGATGCTCAAACTAAAAAATTAAATAAGCAAGCTGAATTCAGCAAAATACAGAGACTAATACCTCAGTACTAAGCCTTTTTGTCTGTTTGTTTAAATCTAGGAATGCAGGGTTTGTTTAGCATTCAAAAATCAAACAAGATAAATTACCACATTAATAGGATGAGGGAAAATTTATATTATTATCTCAATAAATGCAGATAAAGTATTTGATAAAATTCAAAGTCCATTTATAATACAAACTTTTAGCAAACTAGGACTAGAGGGCATATCAGTGAGGTTTTTCACTATAATAGTACTGTTTAACAAACAAACTCCAAACTCCAAATCTTGGTGGCTTATAACACTGATTACAAGCCATGGGGTAGGGTAAGGCTCTGATGGGCTCAGCTGTGATTGATTGGGCTTATCTCAGACTGAACGTCGTGATCAGTTCTGTTCTATGTATTTTCTGATTCTGCTCAAACAAGCAGCTATCAAAGAATATTTTTTTCTCATAGTGATGAAAGAGGAAGACAAGCAAACCATGCAAACAAACTTAAAATACTTGCTTACATCATATTCACTAATATCTCCTAGGCCAAAGAAAGGTCACATGGTCAACATCAACATCTAGGAATGGAAAAATAAACTCCACCAACAATAAGAAGCAATAAACATTTACGTGACATAATGGGTGAATGTATGATTCTAACATAGGGAAGGAATAAAGAATTGGAAACAATGATCCAATCTGCTTAGTCCGATTAAAGTAGTTATAGAAACTCCACAGCCAACATCATATAACATGGTAAAAAGTTGGACGCTTTTCTTTTGGTATTAGAAATAAGACAAGGTTTCCTGCTATCATCACTTCTATGCAACATTGAGTCTGTTCAGTGAATTAAGCATTTTTTTTAAAGGATATAAGAATTGGAAAGGAAGAAAAATTGTCACTATTTGTAGATGATAGGATTAAATATGTAGAAAATCCAAAAGCATCTACATGTAAACCTTAAAATTAATAGGAGAATTTAGAGTCACTGATACAAAACTCAATATACAAAAATCAACTGCTTTTCTGTATACCAGTAACAGTCAGAAAGCAAAATATTGAAAGTGAATTTATTTACCAAAGCCTCCAAAATATCAAGAACCAAGGAGTAAATCTTATCAAAGATGTGCAGGAGCTCTAGATAAAAATTATAACACTTTAATGGGAAATATTAAAATTTAATGAACAAGAGATTTATTATCTTCATGATTTGTAAGATTTTGAAAAGATGTCAATTCTCCCCAGACTGATTTATAAATTCAGTGCAATTCTGGTGCAAGTCAGTGATTTTTAATATATTCCCAGAATTATAAAACTATCAGCACTATCCAATTATAAAAGATTTCCAATTCACACTAAAAAAAATAGCCTGTATCCATCAGTCATCAACCCTATTCTCTCCTCCTCTCAGTTCCTGACAGCCACTAATTGACTTTTTGTCTCCGTCAATTTGACTATTCTGAAAATCTCATTTAAAAGGAATTATACAGTATTTGGTCTTTGGTGACTACATTCTTTCATTTATCATAATGTTTTCAAGGTTCATATATTTGTAGTACATATCAATAACTCTTTTTTATGACTAAATAATATTCCATTATATGGATATACCACAATTTTTAAATCAATCCACCAGTTGATGATTTGGGTTGCTTTCACTTTTCAGGTATTATGAATGTTTCTATGAATGTTCATCTACAAGTCTTTTTGTGGGTGTGTGCTTTTATTTCTCCTGTGTCTTTATTTCTTAGGAATATAACTGATGTGCCATGTGGTATATCTATGTTTAACATTTGGAAGAACTGCCAAACTGTTTTTCCATAGTGGCTACACCATTTTACATTCCTGCCTGCATATATGAGGGTTTCACTTTATCCATTATTTTGTCAACACTTGTTATTGTCTCTTTTTAAATGTTAGCTATGTTAATGATTGTAAAGTGATATCTCATGGTGGTTTTTTCTTTTTTTTCTTTTTTTTTTTTTTTTTAACAAGTAAGGATGTTGAGCATCTTTTTAGGTGCTTATTGGCTATTTGTATATTTTCTTTGAAGAAATGTCTATTCAAATCCTTTGCCCAGATTTTTAATTTAGGTTGTGTTTTTATTGATGAATTGTAAGAGTTCCTTATGTATTCTGGATACATGTTTCTTATCAGACACATAATTTAAAAATATTTTCTCCTATTTTGTCACTTGTCTTTCCATTTTCATAATGATGTCCTTTGAAGAACAAAAATGTTAACTTTTAAGAAGTCCAAGTTGTCTATCTTTTTCTTTTGTTCCTTGTGTTTTTGGTGTTGTATCTTAAAAACCATTGCCTAACTGAAGGTCACAGATTTACTGCTATGTTTACTTTTGAGAGTTTTATAGTTTTAGCTCTGAAAATTGTGATCCATTTTGGGTTCACTGTGTATGGTACGAGATAGAAGTTCAGATTTATTATTTTGAATGTGAATATTAAGTTTCACAGCACCATTTGTTGAGAAGACCATTTTATCCCTCGTTGAATGATATTAGCACACTGTTGAAAATCAACTGACCATAAAAGTAAGAATTTATGTCTGTATTCTCAATTGTATTCCACTCATCAACATGTGTATTATCATAGCACTACCACACTACAGCATTCAATTACTGTATCTTTGTAGTAAGTTTTGAAATAAAAAAGTGTAAACCTCTATGTTCTGTTTTGAGGTTATTTTAGCTATTCTGGGTCCCTTGAAATTCCATATGAATTTTAGGATTGGTTTATTATTTACTGCTAAAAAGGCAATTTGAATTTTGATAGGAATTACATTGAATTTGTAGATCATTTGGAGCATACTTTCATTTTAACAATATTAAATCTTTAAATCCATGAATATAAAATGTCTTTCTACTTACTTATGTCTTTTTAAATACCTTTCAATGAAGTTTTGTAGCTGCACAAGACTTTTACTTCTTTTATAAAATTTTAATAAAACTCCTAAAAATTTTATTCTTTATTTATTTATCAATTTTTAAATTATACTTTAACTTCTAGGGTACATGTGCACAACAGTTTGTTACATATGTATACATGTACCACGTTTGCAGATGACATGGTTGTATATTTAGAAAACCCCATCGTCTCAGCCCAAAATCTCCTTAGGCTGATAAGCAACTTCAGCAAAGTTTCAGGATACAAAATCAATGTGCAAAAATCACAGGCATTCCTATATACCAATAACAGACAAACAGAGAGCCAAATCATGAGTGAACTCACATTCATAATTGCTTCAAAGAAAATAAAATACCTAGGAATCCAACTTACAAGGGATGTTAATAATCTCTTCAAGGAGAACTACAAACCACTGCTCAACAAAATAAAAGAGAACACAAACAAATGGAAGAACATTCCATGCTCAAGAATTTTATTATTTTTGGTGCTATTGTAAATGGGATTTTTTCTTAATTTTATTCTCATTTTTCTCATTGATTGTGCATATAAAAAACAATTGCTTTCATATATTAATCTTGTATCCTAAAGCTTTGCTGAACTTATTTGTTAGTTCTATTAATTTTTTTAGTGTATTTCTTAGGATTTTCTATATACAAGATCATCTCACTTGTGAATAGAGATAATTTTACTTCTCTTTCCTGTCCAGATGCCTTTTACCATTTTTTCTTGCCTAATTCCACTGGCTAGGACCTCCAGTACAATGGTGAATAGAAGTGGCAAGAATGAACATCTTTGTCTTGTTCATGGTCTTAGGAAAGAAGCATTCGGTCTTTCATCATTAAATATGATGTTAGATAGGGGTTTTTGTAGATATTATTTATCAAGTTGAGAAATTTTCCTTTTATTCCTACTTTGTTGTAGGTCTATAGAAAGATTCTTAAAGGAGACACAAATTTTAGTAGAGTAGAAGAATGATCAATTTAATCACATTAAAATTAAAATTTCTTTTCATTTGGAAGAAATCACATAGAGTAAAAAAGAAAAATGGAGTTATTTGAAAATATTTGAAACATATTAACCAAAAAATAATTGTTTTTCAGACTATATAAGGAACTCCTGTGATTCAATTAGAAGAGAGTAAACAACTCAATAGAAAAATGAGCAAACGTCTTTACCAGGCACTTTACAAAAGGAGAAATACAAACAGCTGGTAATCAAATAAAGAGGTGCTGAACAAAACTAGTCATTAGAAAAACAAGACTTAATATCATAAGATATCACTACATACCTATCCAATTGAGAAAAAAATAAAATTCTGACTTAATGTAGGCAAAGATATAAGCAACAGGACCTCTTATACTGGTAGGAGTGAAAATTGTTTCAGTACCTTTAGAAAACTGTGTTTCATTGTCTGGTAAAAATACATGCTGAACTATGATCTATTGCGACTCTCTTCACAACAGCAAAGACTTGGAACCAACCCAAATGCCCATCAAT
Source organism: Piliocolobus tephrosceles (assembly GCF_002776525.5). Classification (NCBI taxonomy): domain Eukaryota; kingdom Metazoa; phylum Chordata; class Mammalia; order Primates; family Cercopithecidae; genus Piliocolobus; species Piliocolobus tephrosceles. The sequence continues at coordinate 51,506,971 of NC_045437.1, forward strand.
GATAGACTGGATAAAGAAAATGTGGCACATATACACCATGGAATACTATGTGGCCATAAAAAAGGATGACTTCATGTCCTTTGCAGGGACATGGATGAAGCTGGAAACCATCATTCTCAGCAAACTAACACAAGAACAGAAAACCAAAGACTGCACGTTCTCACTCATAAGTTTGAGTTGAACAAGGAGAACACATGGACGCAGGGAGGAGAACATCACACAACGGGGCCTGTCAGAGGCTGGGGGGCTAGGGTAGGGAAAGTATTAGGAGAAATACCTAACGTAGATGATGGGTTAATGAGTGCAGCAAACCACCATGACACGTATATACCTATGTAACAAACCTACATGTTCTGCACATGTATCCCAGAACTTAAAGGATAATAATAATAATAATAATAATAATAAATAAACAGAACTAAGATCCAACAGTTCCACTTTTGCATATATACCTTAAAAGATATGTTTGAGGGAGCAAGATGGCCGAATAGGAACAGCTTCAGTCTCCATCTCCCAGCGCGAGCGACACAGAAGACCGGTGATTTCTGCATTTTCAACTGAGGTACTGGGGTCATCTCACTCGGGAGTGCCGGACAATCGGTGCTGGTCAGCTGCTGCAGCCCGACCAGCGAGAGCTGAAGCAGGGCGAGGCATCGCCTCACCTGGGAAGCGCGAGGGGGAAGGGAGTCCCTTTTCCTAGCCAGGGGAACTGAGACACACAACACCTGGAAAATCCGGTAACTCCCACCCCAATACTGCGCTGTAACATCCGCACACCGGAGATTATATCCCACACCTGGCCGGGAGGGTCCCACGCCCACGGAGCCTCTCTCCTTGCTAACACAGCAGTCTGCGGCAATCTAACCGCAAGGCAGCAGCGAGGCTGGGGGAGGGGCGCCCGCCATCGCTGAGGCTTAAGTAGGTAAATAAAGCCGCTGGGAAGCTCAAACTGAGTGGAGCTCACAGCAGCTCAAGGAAACCTGCCTGTCTCTGTAGACTGCGCCTCTGGGGACAGGGCTCAGCTAAAGGAGCAGAAGCCTGTGAAACGCGAACGACTCTGTCTGACAGCTTTGAAGAGAGCAGTGGATCTCCCAACACGGAGGTTGAGATCTGAGAAGGGGCAGTCTGCCTGCTCAAGTGGGTCACTGACCCCTGAGTAGCCTAACTGGGAGACATCCCCCACTAGGGGCAGTCTGACACCCCACACCTCACAGGGTGGAGTACACCCCTGAGAGGAAGCTTCCAAAGCAAGAATCAGACAGGTGCACTCGCTGTTCAGCAATATTCTATCTTCTGCAACCTCTGCTGCTGATACCCAGGCAAACAGGGTCTGGAGTGGACCTCAAGCAATCTCCAACAGACCTATAGCTGAGGGTCCTGAC